>NC_134471.1:63159731-63311482 GCF_964194025.1 Convolutriloba macropyga
AAAGAAAGAAAGAAAGAGAGAGAGAGAGAGAGAGAGAGAGAGAACGAGAAAGAGAAAGAGCAAGAGAGAGAGAGAGAGAGAGAGAGAGAGAGAGAGAGAGAGAGAGAGAGGGGAGAGAGAGAACTGTTACTGTAAAAAAGCGAAAACTCACATCTTTGTCAAAAGTCAGAAAGAAGTGAAAAGAGACTGTTGAAGCGAATACTTTTTTAATTGAATGAGGCTCGTGATTTGATGAGAAGAAGTTACGAAGGGCTGAAATTTGTATATATATTGGAATGCATATTTAAAATGATATTTGCAAAATAAGCTGATATGAGCAACTATTTTGCTCATATTTTTGAGGTGTATACTAGTTTTCATAGAAAAGTAATGTTTAGATGGAGTGTTCTCTTATTGAGAGTGTTCTTTAGACATTTTTGGTTGAGGTAGACGTAGAGATATTATGAGGTAGGGGCATGTTCGTTTTGGCTGAATATGAGAGTAAGGTTGGGAGGTAGAGATGTTCAAGTGATTGCGTTTGCTATGTTTTGTCAGTGGAGGCAGTTGTCCTAGTGGAAGTGTAACTGCAGGTATTTCAAAAGAGCAGAACGTATACCATGAGGTGAATCTTGTAAAGAAACAAGGTCGAAATTGACTGATCGTATACGTGAAGAAATATATAGCACAATAATTGAGAATAGAATATAGGATTCATACATCGAACAAAGATGAAAGATTACATAGTTATCAATTAAATGAAGAACAGTTTCCATGTGGATGCTCTCTAACCTATGTGTAACAACCCTAGTGATGACCGGATTCAAATCTTGCAAGAATCTTGCAAGATGATTCAAAACTTGCAAGTTTCTTGCAAGAATCTTGCAAGTTATAAATCCCTGCCAAAATATGAAACAGAGTACTAATGTTTTCGAAAACAGCTGATTTGATCTTCTGGTGAAAATGATGTCGAAGCTGATTACCCGAACAATACACAACGTTCAAACCCAAAAGGCGCCAAATTGGAAAATTGAGCGGAAAAACAAGATAAAACGTTGCTCCTTCCATATACGCCATAAAAATCTGCCCAGTTATGCATTTGGGGGGCGATCTTTAAAGGTGTGACTTCTTCATCGTTGACAACTTTGATCGAACCAGCTACATTGTGTTTGTGGAAAACAGACAAATCAAAACTAAAACTGTATATCCAGAAAAAAGCAGTCATTTGTAAAACTGACTTAGGTCCTGCTGGAAAAAATCTTCACCTTTTTTTAAATGCATAAAAAGACCGAAACCAATAAACATCATATTCCTCAGCATGTGAATTCAGTGATAAACAAAAATAATTGTGCGTGCTGGTGACCAGGTATGTTACTCTATAAAGTGTTATAGAGACAGTTCTATTTTTTTGAGTATATAAATGGAGCTTAGAGATCGCGTTTACAGGAGACATTTTTCTTTGAAGTTTCAATAGCAAAACCATTGACCATATTATTACGTGACAAAATCGTTATCAGATACTCCCATGTAGCTACAGCATGTTTTAACTACACGTTAGCATTTATCATCATTGATAGCAGGTATTTGGTGCTACCAGTTCTGGTTTGAACACACAGAAATAAAAGCAGCAAATCGTGTCCTCTTATCCGTTTCAACATCATAACTATATAGAAGAGACACCAAAGTTGGGCACATAAATGACGCTGCAAATCTCTGGATTTAGCCTTCTCATTTCAGTTTTTTGTATCTTAATAAAATTTTGACCTATTTTTCTATTTGCGTCAACCAAACAATAGCTTGGTCTCCATATTAATTAAATTTACATATATTGATGGCCCACTAAAAAGTAATGTAGATATAAATACTATTTTGCGAAATATAATAGCCGATCAAATATCAGAGAAACTTCTTAGAGCAAAGCAGAACACGGCAGCAACCTTTGGAAATATTTTATTCCACCAACGTACATAGCAATCTTTTCAAAACATTGGTCTTCACTGAACTCAATTGTTTACCATAGTATTTCGAATATATTAAAAATTAAAGCTCTCTTATACGCAATTGCAGGTTGGGTAAAGTGGAATTGGGTAAATTGTCCTGACACCGTTAATGGTATTTTTAATTTGTTTAGTTAGTCTATAACTGAAGTTAAAACTTCAATTATAGACCAATTAAAATTAAAAATACCATTAGCGGTGTCAGGACAATTTACCCAATTCCATTTTACCCAATGCCATTTCAACCAAAGCCATTTTACACATTGCCAACTTTAATTAACTGTATTATTAAAATTACCAGAATGACTATTTAGTCGACTATACAATTAAATGGCACGTGGGAATTGATATGAAACTATCGTATTCAAACATTGGATAATTGAAAGAAGATCAAAGAGCATTAGGTAATCAATTGAAATCAGATAAACAGGTAAAATACGTTAAAACATAATGCATTAGTTCATCCATATTCAAATGAGCAATTGCCAGCTGTCATTTTGCTGAATGTAAAAGAAAAGTTTACAATGAAGTATCAATTTTTCTAGAGAACGAAGAAAGGAGTCTTATGTTTTTGTTAAAGTTTTTTATATGTTTTGGTAATTTTTGCGCCAATTTAGCAATTTTATGGCTATTGATTTGTTCTATTGCATTCAGTTGAAATCAAAGGGATTTCTATTACTCGAATTTCTTTAATATTTTGGCCAGATGATTACAGTTTTTATGGTAAAAACAGTCTTTTGTCGAGAAAAATGAGGGCAATTTCAAAAATCTTGCAAAAATTTTTCAGCCAGACATGGTTCGCCTACTGCTGTGTAATTAATTTGATGGCTTCAATTGCATATAAGGAAAACGATTGCGTATGGTATTTATACTTGTGTTATTCAAAGAATTATTTGATATTTTCAAACTCTTTCGTTTGGTGGATAGTTTTGGGCTAAATTCTGTTCATTTGTTCACTGAATTTTAAAGTTTTTGAGGGTATTTTGGTAGGTACCAGTTCTAAAAATGGCAGTTTCCTTCTCAGAGAGGACTCTATGAGTTGTTTCTTGAATTCTACAGGTATTGTTTTTTAAAATCGTTTAACATTTTGAGAATGTTTTTTTTTTCGTGTACATAAGTCACGAATTTCACCTTTGATGTCTGCCTTACCTCACTCACTGTTTGCACTGAAAACTTTTAAAATCTAATCACACATCGAATAAAGCAATATAGTGAATACGGTGAAGGTGATATGAGCAAAATCAATTGAAACCAGATAAACAGATAAAATTCAAAATTCGTTAAGAAATAATGCAATAGTTGACCCATATTCCAAGGAGCAATTGTCAGCTGCCGTTGGATATATGGTAAGAAATCTTAAATTTAGAAGTTGAAACCGATATAATTCAGAAACTAAATGAAACTGCACACCAAATCAGAACATTTTTTGACACTTGTTACAACACTTGGTCAATTTCTTTCTTCTTTTTAATTTCATTTCTGTTTCAATCTTGACGTGCGTCGTCAAAAACGTCAACGTCAACTAATTTCGCGAATGTTGTTGGCTTTTTAAAAAATAAATTTTGCTGATTTGCTGGAAAAAAAACAAAACTTTGAAGATTTGTTTATAACTTTGTAAGTTTAAAAAAAAGTAATAACATGTTTTAACGTTTCACGGATTTCTTTTTTTAAAACTAATTTATGTTCACATTTTTTTACAATCTTTTGTTAGTTCAACAGGGATTTAATCAGAACAGAAAAAAGTTTTATAAAGCGCGTGAATCAAAGCAAATTTTTACGGCGGGGCGAAAACTTTGTAAATGTAAAGGGAAGAAAATTTCTTCATTTCTCCTTTGAATTTTTTATTCATTTTAAAAGCCGTACTGCCATGCAATTGCTTTTGTGAATTTAATTGCTTCGGTATTAATTCTATTCAACAACTGTGCTTTTGCTGAATATAAAAAAAGTTTAGGAATCAATTTTTGAATCAAGAACGGAGAAAAGAGTAAACAAAATTTTCAAAAGTTATTTAATGTTTTTGCTCGTGTTTGGGCTCCCTGAGTGATCCATTTTGTGTGCAAATCAATAAACATTTTTTCAGGAAATTTTATTCAACCGAAGCAGTAATTGAAAACTACTTAAACTTTGATTCATCAGAATGATCAAAAAGTTTTTAAAATAATAATTTTTTATCAATCTTTGAAATTCATTTACGTTAGTTGCACTTCCCACATATCATTTAAAAACTAAGTTTTCTAAGAATTTACAGAGTTGCAAAACTATGGGATACCTCAGAACAAAACAACTGAAAAGCAAAATTGCTGATAAAGTAAGCAATACATATATTTTTCTGTTCTCTGTTGATTAATCCTGATGCTTCAAGTGAAAATCTAAATTAAGCTTTCAATGGGGTTACAGTTGACTGTATACTTTTAATGTATAAAAATGAGAAGCAGCCACAATTTGAGTTCTCCTTTCACTAGAAAAAACTCAAAATAGTGCACTATTGGAAAACTATTTTTCATAAATGTGTATAATTTCGGTCTATTCTTATAATCCTGCGTCCTTGTTTTTATGGTGAATGATTTGACATTAAAATAACCAACGTTTCCTATAGGGTAGATTCAAAAACACATGAGAGCCAAAAAACACTGAGGAAAGACCGTAAACCAATTGTTTTTGTATCTTTGACTTTAGAGACTTAAGTTCTCATCGATGCCGTCTCTGTCTAGTTGCACTAATTTTGGTCGCATATCCCATTGAAAAGAAAATTTATAGACGTAGTTTCAATGTTGCTGTAGCTGATAGTTAAGAACGTAAAAAAATTATTGTTGAAGTAGGAGAATTTCCTTCAATACTGCAAAATACTTTCCAGCTTCATGTACTTTAGGTAACTAAGGATTCTATTCCACTGTTAATTGAACTGATCACTTATTGAAACTTCGTATCACTAAAAGAAAAAAATTGAGAAAATGTGAGGAAACAGTTTATGTTTTTCGACGCTGTTCCAATCCCCTCACTGGTGAAGGTTAACTTTTAACCACACAGTAACGTGAGTGTAAATATCGGACACGTGAATTAGTGATAAGCTGATATTATCTTCGCGCCAAAAAGAGAACTTCACATAAAGTTCTACTCCAGTTTTCTTTTTCATTTTTTCGGTAATTAAATTTTTAAGTAGGTGCTCCTTCTGAACTTTGTTTCTGTGAAAAACAGTTTTTGATTGCAAAATAATTGACAACGCAATTTGCCTTTCATCTGCTAAATATCAATATATCAATATGAGGATCCTGAATTATGTATTTTCAAATGAAAGTCGTACTCAAGGTTGCTACGGAAAAAAATTGAAGGTCAAAGATCTTCTCGGCTCAGAAAAAAAAAACGGATCTTTTTGACAAACTTGACACATATGCTGGAACATTCTGTACTACGCACAGTCTTGCGCCGGCCGTCTTGTTTGAGTTATGCGAACAGAAAATCTCCTCACCAAACAGCATGACAACACATTTGTTGTGAGATCTGCTTATATGGGATGAATTCAGTGCATGTCCGATCAAGGCCACCCGCCCACTTGTGGCCCCCACTTTTTTTTCTGAATCGAAACTCTCCCATTCTTCGTACAGTTTCTGAACTTTATCTGGGAGAGACTGGGGTGATTGCTGATTTACTGCTCTACTGTTTGAAGCCTTTGGTCTAAAATATCGAATATCTGTTACATGACAAGCTTTTGAGCAGCCCGGACCTTCCTCGCATATTATTTCAGTGCTGAATCATTAAATTCTAATTATGTATTTTATTATGTCAAGTTTGCTGATCATGGCACCTTAGAGACTGTTTATGATGTATTTTCAGCTTCAACTATGTCGATGGACTGCATAGTATGAAACAATAAACTTATATTTTTTTTCTTGACAGAATGAATCATAAACTGTCTTTTGTCTGCAAAGCATGATTTTAAGATGCGCAGGGTCCGTAGTATTCGATTGATTTAAGATGCGCAGGATGCGTAGTATTCGATTAAAATTAGCATTATGACTAAAAGAAGCATAGTTTCCTCTTTGCCTTTCTACTCATTTTGCCTCTATGTTTTGCCGCGTTTTGTTTGAAGAAGCCTCTCAAGTGGCACTCAATTTGCAAAATAGACGTTGTGCTAAGCATAAATTTAAGCATTTATATTAAGCATAATTTTTGTTTACAGTAATTTGGTTAAAATTATGTAATCATGTAGTCAAAATCAAAATCATGTGTTTGTATTAAGTTTTAGTTGTTGCACGTTTTGAATTCACAAGATTTGAATTCTCCTCATTCACACGTACGGTCGGTGGCTCTTTTCATTCTTGCAGCTGGTTGAATTGTTCTGATTGCTTGGTTATTTCGGCTTAAGCGATAATATCGAGGGATTACTGTCAAGATGTAACTTTTTTATCGACTCGATTGATTCTTCAATGCTGAAGGACGCCATTATTTGAACTCATTAATTTTGGAAAAAAATTTAGACTTTGAAAAATAGAAAAGATCATTGGACCACTGTTGTAATTTTAAATCCGTCCGTGCTTCGCAATTGTATAAAATGTATCAAAATATTCGTAACCGATTCAATTTTGCTATTATCTCATATCTTCAAGTCTTCTACCATTACATAATTACATAGTACTTCGAAAATGCGCTTATACCATTACGTTGTACTTCGAAATAACATGTCACAATAACAATCTTAATGAACTTTTCCTCAATTCATTTTCGAATAATCTTAAATTTCCGAAAGTTATCTTTCTGACACGCTTTAATAATAGTGTAATCTCTCAGGGTGTTTTTGTTCAGTCAATTTTTGCCGATCGATTTATTCTTCGTAGAGAGTTGCGAGTGGCATCACTAGAAAACTCATTCGGCCAGCATAGAACCCAAAGTTAAAAAGATTTTTTGAATTTCTTTCTTTCCACTGAGTCATTGAGGTTCAAAATATTGTGAACATTGGAGTGATTTTTGTCATTTTTGTTCACAATTTCCAAATTTTTACGCATTTTTTTTGTCATTTTTGCTAAATTAATTCAAAGTTGATAACAATACTGTTGTTGATTTAAGCTCTAAAGATAGAATAGTGTTGCTGGACTGTTTCATCCAACTTTTCGGCTAAAAAGTCGGCTAAACTTTGAAAATTTATTCTTTTATCTCAAAAAAGACACAGAGTAAAACATTCTCACAGAATCTATGTGAACTCCAGGGAGCTAGTTTCATTTCAGCTTCCTTTGAGAATGTCTTGGGCTTAGAACTATGCCTGTTGTTGCTAATTTAACTCGATAATTATCCGATATGCATAATTTTTTCGATATATTTTGTCTATTTATTTATATCTATAACATTTGGAACAGCTAAGTGTTCTTTTTGGAAAAAAATAGTCAGGATAGTAAGGGTTTAAAATTGCATTCTTAAAATCTAAAAAAAATTTGGATTGTAATCAAGCGCTGTCTTTCTAAAAAAGTGTTTTTGCGCTTTTTGTCTTTTTTTGTTAATTGGAGAGGACAACAAGTCAATTTAGGGCTGAATTGCAAAAACTTCTCAGTTAAATTCAAATAGAGTTACTGCAAACATACCAGATTTTCGGTGAACAGCTCATGTTTTTCTGGCTTAAACATTTTTTTACGTAATATTAATTGTGCAAATTTGTGTTCTGACTGAATCTGTTTTTACTTTGTAGTGTTACAATTCAGTCTCATTAATGACCGGTCAACTAAGTTGCCTAGGGAGTTACAAAATAATATGTCTGGTGTTTTTTAAAGCTTATGGTCGTATTGACTCTTGAAACGTTTGTTTTTAAATCAAGCAAGGGACTGCGATTATTTTTATCTCATTCTGGTCAATTTGTAGCTTAGTGTCGCAAAAACAGATCGCAATCTTTCTCAGCTGAAATAAATTTCAAACTTTAGGATTGTTTTAAGTTTTTGTTTTTTGTCTTTAATACTAGAGTTTTCGCAAAAAAATTGTAAAATTCTGGACATCTGCTCATTTCGGAGAAATTTTCTTGTCTTGTCACATTATCACAATTTTGACGGGTCCCATATCACATTATTGGAATTCAGCATAACCGCACATTTGAACATTCAAATTTCTTAGATTATGGTTTCAACGACAGCAACGCTGTTTTCTGGCAGAACTTAATTAAAGGAGAATTTCATTTATTTCGTAGAATATAATTTGATTTTTGCGGCTCCATTTTTTTGCTGTTTTTGTAGTCGTTTGTTATATTCTACAGAATCACAGGTATCAAATGCTTCTTATGAAAGAAGAAAGATCAAGTTTTTTTGATTTCATTAGATAGCCAATGGTTTTCATGAAACTAATAGTTTTCGAAAAAAAACGTATTTTTCAACTTTGCCCACTTTTCCCACATTTTTGTTCTAATTTTACCCAGGTCTCATTATTCAGTGGTCATATATTACGTTATTGGTGTCCAGAAAAGATGATTTAAAGTATTTTGAGTCTTTCAGGGTATAGAAGATAGTTTAACAGCTTCGACATAGTTATCTCACAAAAACTAATCGATGTTTCGTTTTCTCTATTTGTTTTTTTTAATAGACGTATGACAAATTTTGGATAATGTCAGATCTCAATGTCTTCTTTTCAAGATTTAAAAGACCATAGACCTAGATATTGATTTGAGTCGATAGCTATTGTTCTTCTTTAATTTGAAATTAATTGTCTTCGATACTAGGCATATTTTATTAGACTTTGCCTCCTTTTGTACTTTTTTGTATACTTGTTACCGAATCTTATCAAGGACTGTTCTTATACTTTTTCTATTGAAATAGAAGTTCATTTCATTCTTTTAAATTTTATCTGACTCTGTTTTTGACTTTGTTATTAAGAATTAAAAGAATGGACAAAGAGTGTTTGTCTATGTGAATACATTTTCTATGTGAATACATTTGTTTCGGTTCGCAGTCTTAATGATAGCAGGTGTCATCTGACCTATTATGTGATATTACTTACGTCACTTCGTGATATGAGTTGAAATCACCATTCATACACCAATTGTTCTCGAACAATGTGTGAATTTTTAAAATTTTCTACTTCTCTGATTTCATAGAGAATTAAACGAAAAAAAAAATCGATGATTGGGGTCATTATATGCATTATGTGCAAAAATCATTATGTGCAAAAATCGAACATGCAAAAATCATTATGTGCAAAAATCGAACATTATGTGCAAATGCACATTACCGAGCCTCCTTGATCTGATATTAAAAGACAGCTCCTTAGAATAATTTCAAGAATGGTTCACTCTACATGGTTATATGGTTTTGTCAGTTTCTGGAAATCGCAGCAAGCATTGTTGAAGATAGGCATTATAGAATATACAATTAGATTGCTGGAACCACTTTGCATGTTCTATATTGATAATTATCAGTTATGATTCATTAAATTGCTTTTCTAAATAATAGTAAGTTTTGAATGTTGTGATAAGCTTTGGGTTTTGACATTATCTTTTAAATTCAGCAGTCAACGTTTACAAAAATCAACAAAATTTAATAATTCAATTCATAATTCTTGGTCCTTCGCTCATTTCGACTATCGGCTATATCATAACTAAAATACCAACATTTTATAATGCAAGTTCTATAGTAGATCAATGGTTTTTCACGAGGTTCTTGTATTTTTAGCATTGATAATATAATTATTGTCTCCCAGAGATATACTTAAAATGTTTCAATAAATTTATTTCAGTTTTTGATTAAAATAATCGCATTTCATAAATTGATCGCTTTTATTTATATTACTTTTGTTCAAAACTCTCTCTCTCTCTCTTTCTCTCGCTTTCTCTTTCTCTCTCTTTCTCTCTCTCTCTCTCTCTCTCTCTCTCTCTCTCTCTCGCTCTCTCTCTCTCTCTGTCTCTCTATCTCTCTCTCTCTCTCTCTCTCTCTCTCTCTCTCTCGCTTTCTCTCGCTCTCTGTCTGTCTCTCGCTCTCGTGTTCTCCCTCTCTTTCTCTCTCTCTCTCTCTCTCTCTCTCTCTCTCTCTCTCTCGCTTTCTCTCGCTCTCTCTCAATTTCTCTCGCTCTCTCACTCTCTCGCTCTCGTGCTCTCTCTCTCTCTCTCTCTCTCTCTCTCTCTCTCGCTTTCTCTCGCTCTCTGTCTGTCTCTCGCTCTCGTGTTCTCCCTCTCTTTCTCTTCTCTCTCTCTCTCTCTCTCTCTCTCTCTCTCTCTCTCTCTCTCTCTCGCTTTCTCTCGCTCTCTCTCGCTTTCTCTCGCTCTCTCACTCTCTCGCTCTCGTGCTCTCTCTCTCTCTCTATCTCTCTCTCTCTCTCTCTCTCTCTCTCTCTCGCTTTCTCTCGCTCTCTGTTTGTCTCTCGCTCTCGTGTTCTCCCTCTCTTTCTCTTACTCTCTCTCTCTCTCTCTCTCTCTCTCTCTCTCTCTCTCTCTCTCTATCTCTCTCTCTCTCTCTCTCTCTCTCTCTCTCGCTTTCTCTCGCTCTCTCTCGCTTTCTCTCGCTCTCTCACTCTCTCGCTCTCGTGCTCTCTCTCTCTCTCTCTCTCTCTCTCTCTCTCTCTCTCTCTCACTCTCTCCCTCTCTCTCTTTCGTTTTTGATAAATTCGTTTTTTAACTTTGTTAATTTCTTACTCTTTTACTGCATAGGTTTTAACTTCGAGGCACAGTTTTTTGGGCGTTGAAAAGCAGTAGATGAAAAAGACGAATTACAAGAATTACAATAAAACATCGTTTCTACATAGCAGCCTTTTTTTCTCCGGCCAAAACATTGTGGGGTCTCTAAAAGTATTATTTAATTTTAAGCGTAAGCCGGACTTCGATTTTGGCTGAGAAGTAAATTGATTAAAGTTTTCAGAGCCGCAAAAATCAGAAATGGCTTCTTCGGTTTCTAAAAATTGAAAGCGTATTGTTCAGTGCTTAGTGCGTCGTTGTGTCTTGGTGGACTATAAATTGGTTAGGTCATTGAAATACCCGTCCTGTTTGCGCTAACTTACAACGTTTTATTTTGATTCTCCTGTCCGTACTGTATCAGCATAACTCGCAACTTTTTATTCAAACATTGAGTTTACTCAATCAAGTTTGCTCAATGTTCTATTGAAAGAACTTTCCTCACCTGACAACGAATTTCAGTGGAAGTTCCATTTTTTGCTTGTCGAGGTATTGTCAATGGAGCAAGAGGGTCTCGGTAAACTAAGAAATAACAGATTTTACATTTAATTTGTATGGCTACCCAAATTTACAGATCGTAACTTGAAAACTTGCAAAAATAGACATAAACAAAGTAGCCAGCGGCTCTTCTGCTAAACCGTGCTTAGAAAAATGCTTAACTGTAGCTTGCTCTAAAATTCTACTGCTAAATTGCCACCAAAAGCTTTTTATTCTAGACGATGTTAGATGAGAACAAATGATAATTGCCAAACCATAATTACAACAAACACAGTTTGAAAATTTTCTTGAACAGCAACTCTCAAATTAAATTCTACAAAGTTTTACAACTGCTTGTATAGTAGCTACATCGCTTGCATTCCACTTACAGTCAACTCTTATAGACGGTTTTATGAACAATAATAAGCAAAAATTTTGCGCAGAAAATATTTGAACGTTCTTTGTAACTTGTTCTGACTTTTAGCAAATAACAACCTCTGAATTGTTTGCTGAAAGTCGAGCATTTTTCGGAACAGAGTTTGGCACAGTGTTGATCAAACATAGGTGAGAGCGGTGATCTAACGTCTTTTATAATGATGATTTTCATGCAGTTTGTGAGTTCTCTTTCGTTAGTTTATTTCTTCGCTTCCAATAACTGGTGCCTTTCGCTCTACATGCTGGACCGTTAATTGGTGTTCTATAATAAGGAAAAGTTTGTTCTTACTTGATGTTTTTGAGCGTCTTTAAATTATAATCGACAATAGCCGGGAGGCTGTGACGACTTCATGTATTGAAACAGATTATAGTGACCTCCACGAGTGAGGGTCTTCTTACATGTATCGAGATAGTTTATAGATTGGCTATGTACTGAGCTGGGACTTAACGAACACATGTATTAGATAATGGTGTGGATCCCCACGTAATATAATTAGGTACAGGTGACTCCACGTTTTAAGATTAGGAATATCCGACAATCTGTAGGTAGGGTAATGACCAGTTCCATGTATAAAAGTTAGTTGTAGCCGGTCACTTGTTTTATGATTAGGCATAGTGATTTTTAGGTGTTGGCATTAAGTACAAGAGATCCCATGTAGTAAGATTAGGTTAGGTGTTCCCAAGTATTAAGATTATTTATAGCTGTTTCCATGTATTAATATTAGAAATAGGATTTCCGATGTATAGAGATTAGGTATAGCTGTTCTAAGTATAATGATTAAGCGTTAGCTCTTTCCATAAGTTATGATTAGGAATAGCCCACTAAACGTATTAAGATAGGTTATAGCTGACTTTATGCCGAATGTTTAGTTATCAAAACTGATATAGTTATCAAAACTAATTGGATATAGAAGATAGGAACATTTTTTTTTTGAGATTTTTTTGTTGTTGAAAGTCACCGAAATCATGGGAAAAATCAAAATACCGAAATCATGGGAAAACTAAAAAAATGATTAAAACTGAACTTTTTGCAAAAACCTCATTTTTGAGTTCTTGAGATTTCTTGAAAAGCAACAAAATCATAGGAAAAATCCAATAATGATCAAAAAAACTTAAATTTTTGCAAAAACTTCAAAATTTTTGGGTTTTTGAGATTTTTTGAAAATCAACAAAATCATAAGAAAAATTGAAAAATGATCAAAAAAACCAAAAGTTTTTGCATAAAACCACGAAATTTTTGGATTTTGAGATTTTTTCAAAATCACCGAAGTCATGCAAAATTCAAAAATAATAAAAACTAATTTTTTTTTGCAAAACATCAAAATCAAAAAAAAATTTGTTTTTGATTTTTTTTAAAGAGAAAAAAAGAAGGAAGAGAAAAGGAAAAGAAGAAAAAAAAGGGGAAATTTTTTTTTTTTTATACTTTTATTTTATTTTTTTTATCACCGAAATCATAAATTTTTTTTAATAAAAGAATTTTTTTTTCTCTTCAAAATCACCGAAATCATAATTTTTTTTCTCTTCAAAATCACCGAAATCATAATTTTTTTTTTATTTATTTTATTTCTTTTATCACCGAAATCATAAATTTTTTTTTAATTAAAGAATTTTTTTTTTTAAAAAATTTTTTTTTTCTTCAAAATCACCGAAATCATTTTTTTTAATTTATTTTTTTTATCACCGAAATCATAAGAGAAAAAAGAAATTAAAGAGAAAAAAAGAAGGAAGAGAAAAGGAAAAGAAGAAAAAAAAGGGAATTTTTTTTTTATTTTATTTTTTTTATCACCGAAATCATAATTTTTTTTTTGCAAAACATCAAAATCAAAAAAATTTGTTTTTGATTTTTTTTTAAGAGAAAAAAAGAAGGAAGAGAAAAGGAAAAGAAGAAAAAAAAGGAAAAGGAGGGAGAAAAGAAATTGCAAAACATGAAAAAATTTGTTTTTGTTTTTTTTTCTCTTCAGAATCACCGAAATCATAATTTGTTTTTTAATTTTATTTCATTTATCACCGAAATCATATTTTTTTTTCTAATTAAAGAATTTTTTTTTAAAAAAAATTTTTTTTCTTCAAAATCACCGAAATCATTTTTTTTTTAATTTTTTTTTAATTTATTTTTTTAATCACCGAAATCATAAGAGAAAAAAGAAACTAAAGAGAAAAAAAAGAAGGAATAGAAAAGGAAAAGAAGAAAAAAAAGGGAAACTTTTTTTTTTTTATTTTATTCTTTTTATCACCGAAACCATATTTTTTTTTTAATAAAAGAATTTTTTTTCTCTTCAAAATCACCGAAATCATAATTTTTTTTCTCTTCAAAATCACCGAAATAATAATTTTTTTTTCTTTTTTTTTCTTTTTTTTCTTTTTTTTATTTTATTTTTTTTATCACTGAAATCATAAATTTTTTTTTTAATTAAAGAATTTTTTTTGCAAAACATCAAAAAAAAATTTATTTTAAATTTTTTTTTAAAAAGAGAAAAGAAAAGAAGGAAGAGAAAGGGAAAAGGAGAAAGGAAAAAAGGGAAAAGGAGGGAGAAAAGGGAGAAGGGAAAAGAGAAAAAAAAATATTTTTTTTTCTCTCTTCAAAATCACCGAAATCATATTTTTTTTTTAATTAAAGAATTTTTTTTTGAAAACCAACAAACTCTTGGGAAAAATTCAAATATAAAACAAAAAACCCATTAAAATTGTTTAAAATTCATGGTTGATCAAAACAACTAAACAGATTCCAGGCGACTGTCCGCCAGCATTAAGGAATCATTTGATACCAATCATAAAAGGCTATAGTTTTTTCTATAGTGGAAGCGACTGTCCGCTGACACTAGTATAGAAAAAACTGTTGAGAACTTGAAGATTTCATTTTTTAAATCTGTAGATAGCTAATTTACTCGTTTTCGGCGACTGTACGCTGAATAAGCTGAATAAACAACAACAAACTATCCTCATGAAAACTTTTTCGTTGTTTAAACCACAACTTTGGTTATTTTTTTTCTGTTAAAAAGTTAATTAGTGGGCAATCGGCGACTGTACGCTAAGAAAGCCCAACATTAGAACAAAAAATGTGATTAGGTAATCAAAACAATCATAAAATCTTCTAGGAAGAATTTCTCAAAAAAAAACAAAAAATGACAACAGAGCGCTTAACAGAGAGGACCTTTAGCCATGCTGCTGTTCTTGCAGAACATAAGATCATTGGGTGCAAACTACGATGAACATATAGCAACTTTTGAGGCCAACCAAATAATGCCGCCTTTGCTGGCACTTACAGAGACCTGGTTGAAAGATTACTCAAACAACCAATTGTTTTGTAACGAAAGTTTACAAAATATTGTCACGTGCAACCGACCTAAAAAAAGGGGTGGAGGAGTAGCTCTGCTCGCGAGCAAAGAATATCAATTAACAACAATAAAGACCTCTGCAAGCAATGATATACACGTTTTAACGGCAAATTGCGTTTCAAAAAATCAGTGTTTTGTAGTAACGATTGTGTACAAGGCTCCACAAACGGATATACTAACATTCCAAAACTTTCTTCTGGAACATCTTTTTGCCATGGGACCAAAAAATAATCACATTTTATGTGGGGACTTGAATATAGATTTCTCGATATATAATAAAAAAAAAGAAAAAAAACAAATTTTCTGAGGGAACTCGGCTCCCTAAGCCTTTACCTAAAATCAAAGAAAAACGAGCACACAAGAGAAACAATCAGAAGCAACTCAACTTTAGATGTTTTTTTTCTCAAATTTTGAATGTGAAACAGAGGTTCTGAAAACAAAAGTGTCAGACCATTATGGAGTTTGTTTGAAAGTAAGTGACCTTAACGATGATCAAAACAACACCATAGAAAATGAACGAGAAAAACAGGGAAACTGGAATGCCCTCAACAGGTTTACTAACCTTCTGGAGTTAAATGTTGAATTGTCAATAGAACTTAAGTGAAAAGATGATTTTTTTCGGTTATGCACAGCGGAGGAAGGAATTCGCAATCTCGAGAATATTATAAATAAAACTCTGCATCTTATAACTCCTAAAAAAATCATCACAAACAAAAAAAGGCGAAACTGGATTACCAACGAAGTTAAAAATGCTTGTACCAAAAAACAACGTCTTTGGAATAATTTTTTGCAGTCCAGGTCACAAGAAGTAAAAAAACAATACAATTTACAGAACAACAAAACGAAAACACTGGTAAGAAATGCCAAAAAGAACTACTACGAAAAAATTTGCAATGAACAAAATGATTCCAATGGCAAAATTTTTATAGGTATCTGAATCAAATTTGCCATCCGAATAAAAAAACAAAATCAGAAACCACAAACACAATTGACTCCGAAACACTCAGTAATTTCTTTATAAATATTGGACCCTCACTTGCAAAGAAAATTGAGAAACCATATGATGGGAATATGATTAATCGGGTTGTTGACTCTTTTGTTTTAAAGCCGATCCAAAACGACGAAGTGAAGTCCGAAATAAAGGAACTTGTTGGGAAAAAGAGTTCCGATTATATGGGTTTAACAAACCATCTTCTAAAAACAATTAATCCAGTCATTAGTGGATACCTCACAGATATCTTCAACAAAATCAAAGATGAATCACATTATCCCGAAAGATTAAAAGTTTCAAAAGTTGTGCCAATTTTCAAGGATGGAGATCCAAGCGAGCCAAACAATTACAGACCAATCTCTTTAGTACCACTATTTGGCAAAATTTTTGCAAAAATTATTAAACGACGACTAATGTCATTTCTGCTGAAAAACAAAGTGCTCTCCAGAAAATAATTTGGTTTCCTTAGTAAGAGATCAACAGTCGATGCCTTTACAGAGATGCTAGAAAACATTCAGAGATTAAGGGAGAAAAATGTCTTGGCTCATTGTACATTGCTTGACCTCTCAAAAGCTTTCGATACTGTTGACCACAGCATATTGCTAGACAAATGTTCCAAATATGGTTTGAGAGGCAAAATCGAAGAGTTACTCAAATCTTATCTTAAAGATCGCAAACAATTCGTTCGATATAAAGGAAAATCTTCCTCAACTAAGAAAATTGAGTGCGGAGTCCCTCAAGGATCAGTATTAGGACCACTTCTGTTTCTGATATATATAAACGATATCGTAGATATACCGAAGCACAATAATATTCTGTTATACGCAGATGACACAAACATATTTGGCAAATATGAGCAAACTCAACATACAATTGATCTCAAATTGATTTCCAGCTGGCTAGCGAGTAACAAACTGACACCAAATTTAAAAAAAAACACAACTACTTCTGCTAGGACCCAACAACTTATCAGACAAAAAACTTATTTGGAATGGGGAAGAAGTAGAGGAGAGCAAATGTGTCAAATATTTAGGTGTTAAAATTGACAACAAGCTCACTTTTGAAGAGCACATAGACTATGTTCAAATGAAATGTAACCAGTACATTTCGATTTTATATCAAACAAAAAAATATCTGCAAAGAGAATTACTTCTGAAAATTTATAAACAATACGTTCAACAACAGTATCAATACGGAGTTCTAATATATGGCACCGCAAACAAAAGTGTTCTTGAAAGACTACAACATCAACAAAATTTCCTAATCAGAAAAGTTTTTGGGTTCCCAAAACATAAAGAAGTTCGTAGTTGTAGATCAAAAAACAAAATCCCATCAATATTTGAGCTACATGTGTACGAACTTCTGAAACTTCTATCAAAAGTAATCAGAAGAGAACATCCTAGTGAATCTATTAACTCGATTATAACTGACAAGGAAATCAACATATCATTCGACAATGAGCGGAGAATCAAAACAATACCTATCAAAGAAAAATTAACACGCAAGAAACGAAAACTAATCTCAGTTCGATTGAGAATACTCTACAATAGCCTTTCCACTCTTGATTTTGATATAATAAAAAGTTTGAGAATCTGCAAAGAAAAGAATTAACTAAAAGTAACTAAATGAATTTCGAACACATAATCTATTTTTGAATAGCTCTGTAACGGTGCTGAAACAGGCAAATTGCCTCCTAGCATTCGTTCAGTACGACGCTTTATACTCTAATTTGGTTTAGTTATTCGAAGCTTGAGTATTTAGTACTGAAAACAAATTTATTATTTATTTATATTATTTTTTGAACATATTGCAGATTTTTTGCACACATGGCAGGAAATTTGCTGAATTCTTGCAAAAATTTTAGAAGGACGCACACCAGTTGCTAACAATCAACTTTTAACAATATCAATTGTTACCCATTTTTACTCCTAAAATTATTTCGTTCCAAGTTATAATGCTTCAAGCCTGACACTACTTCTAACTTTATGTAAGACGTATTTTGGGTTTTGGAGGACTTATTGTGGAATTTTTTGAATAAAGATACGTGAGGGGTTAAAAATACTCGAAATTGGCTAAAGCAGTATGAGAGAAGTTTAAAACAGAACAAAATGAGAAAAATTATATAAAGCCGACGTACACACACGCGCGTGCACACTTACAGGCATGCAAATTTGTCGCATAAGTTGAAACCAAAGACGTGTGAATCCACGTATTGGTAACAATGTTGGTTACAAAAAAATTCTGGGTAACAAAAGAAGGTATAATTACAATAGAGAGAAGAAACAGTTTTAATAGATTTTAATTTTTCTATCAAATCAAATGTTGTATGAAACTGCAAAAGGAGCAACTTTGAGGTATTAAGCAAAGAAATCACACTGAAGGAAACAATGTTCCAAAAGAACTGTTATGGCCATTTTCATTAGAAGGCTGGAGGTAATTTTCTATCTGTTCTAGTAATTGTCCATCAATTGTTTTCCTTCTAAAATTTTTCATCTTTGGAAAAATATCTTCAAATCAACTAAATTGCAATGAACTACAAATTCAAGAAAAATTAATCACCTTTTTGCACAGATCAAATATTTTCCATTAAAATAAGTTTTTGCTCATAGAAAACTAAGAAATTAAAAAGGATTGTTAGAACTTTTTTGTGGTTTGAAATGGAGGTATGACTACCTTTTTCCATAGTAATTTCGGCTAACTTATACAAAACCAAATAACGCTACCATGAAGACGTCTCTATACTGAACAAATCAACAAAAGTTTTGTTTGTTTTTTCAGAATGATAATCTTAGCTGTAAATTGAAAAATTTTGAAAATTTTTAGTGAATACATTAAATACTATTTTTTTTCCATTTTTTTTGAGATTTATGAAAGAATTGTTATTTTTTTTCCAACAAAATAATGTGCTGGTACTAAAACCAAGTTGTGGCAATTCATATCAAAGGAACAAACATTTGGGCCAAATGAAGGGAAGGTGTGCAAAATCAACGATAAGTGACCATCGCTAGCACAAAAATGTTCTTTTCCACTTTCAGAACTTAACACTGTTTCTTCAACTTAGTTTAAGGATAAAAAGAAGCGGTAGCATATCTTTATATACTCAGAAAAAGAAGTCGAATTTGGCGTCTTTTCAAATTCTGCTCGCATAGGGACTGACACAGAAAATTAAAAGAGCTAAAATTTCCACAGAAATTGAATCAAAGACAGCAAAATATGTAAAATTTTTTATCATTATTCAGAATGGTCAAATAAATTTGAAGAGCAGAGCACACTTCTGTTAATAATAAAATAATATTTTTTCGTATATTGGTAAAATAGTCAATTTGCAAGTCTTCGCTTGAGTATATTATCTGCGATTATATTCTGCTAGCAGAGCATTCAACCATGAGATACCGGGGTCAAAAATTTGAGACAAGTATCCTGAAAAATCAAAAAATCACCAATTTTTTTGAACAATTTGCAGGATCACCAAGCAGTAAAAAGCAAATTGCATTACAGTTTCAAGAACATTCATCAGCAACCACCAAAAAATTTTATGAGACGTATTTTTCCAAAACATAAATTTTTTTTTTATAGTCAGGTCAGAATTATTTTCAAAGTTCAGAGATATTGAAGTACTATGTTCACTTTGCAAGTGTTATGTGTATCAGTTGACAGAATCATAACCCAAAAAAATGAAAGCAAAACAGACAGAAAAAATGAGTAAAACTACCGATCCAAGAATAACAACCAATTGAATAGCGAAATTTGAAGTTCTCGTTGTAATTTTGACTTTAGGTAGGTAAGAAACATGACAACAGATTTTGATGCAGGCGTACAAACAGATATCAAACAGAAAACTTCGAAAATTTTTCTGATTTTGGTTTAGATCTCAGCTTCAGGAAGCATATTTGAAATGGTTTGGTCTAATGACTGCAAGTCCAGAACAGTATTTTTCAATACTCAATTTAGAGATAAATGTTTTCTCATTTAACGAAACTTATTTGGAAAATGTCTATTTATCAATCAAGGAGATTTCTTATAAGTGGTACGGATTTAAATCTACTTCAAATATTTTTCATGGCACAGAGTGAAAAAATATATAATATAATACACAACGACATGAGGTTTCTTTACAAGAAATCAAACGTTAGTTGTGGAACAACATTACACAATAAACGAATCTAGTATACGAAAATATTCAATTTTTACAATGACAATTATTTTTTTGAGAAAGATTGTAGCGGCAGAAGAAAATGCTTCGGCGTTTCATTTTTACAGCATTTCAACAAGGGAATTTTCGACTTTTGGTGGAATTTTTTGTTATTTAAGCTACTAATGATAATGATTATCAATAATTTTTTCTCTCACTTTCGCTTTCTAGGAAAAATTTAAGGCGGTAACCTCATTAACTAAAAAAGACTTTAAATCATAGATGCTTTAGAATATTTAATGTGATCAGGAAAGAGAAACTAGTTTATGGAAAATCTAATTCTTTATACAGCAAGGAAAAGATAAGATCAGTTGAAATTCGAAAAAATGGACACTGAGAATGTAGTGCCAAATTGTAGTGAATGTAGTAAATATTTGTAGTGAATGTAACAAACCATAGGCCAAACTTCTGCTAATAAATTTTTTTTCTTCTGAATTAGTAAGAAACCATAATTGAAGCCTTCGTTGGAGTAGAGTTTTCGAGACCGAATTCAGCTAGCCAAAAAAATCAATCATATAATAGCTGGTTCCATAAAAATCAATACAATCCACAGAATGAAAAAAAAATGAACTCATTTTTACATCATTTTGCAGGAGCGACAAGCTGAAAAAGGGAACTGCATTAGAGATTGAAGATTAATCATCAGCAACTATCCAAAAAATGCTTTAAGACCCGTTTTTTAACGTAAATTGTTGCACCTGCGTATTCATGAAATCTGATTTATTTTATACAAGGGGATCGGTTATCTCCAATTTTCAGCGTTAAAATACCGAAAAGCACAATTGTTACACATCTGAGATTACAAAATGTGTTTTTATTAAAATAGAAAAGAGCGAAAAGAAATTGCAAGCAAAAGCTGTCAATTGTTTGCGATTGGTCAAAAACAAAGATATGGCAATAAGTTTCCTGTGGTAAGCATTATTATATTCATAAAAAGATAAAATCTAAAAAACTCTTTACAACGAACTCTCAAGAAGTTGACCATTGTAATTGCTTAAGTAAAGTCAAACTTTGCAAGATTGTATCAGCGTACAGAACCGTAATAACTCAATTGAAAGTGAAAAATTGAACAGTGGAGACGAAAAGATACGAGTCCTACAAGTTATTATCGAAATGTAAAGTTCTCGTTCTCGCTATGACTTAATGTAAGTAAAAATGCGAGAACAGATCTTGATGTAAACGTACAAAAAATATCAATCTAAAAATTTCGAATATTGCGCTGATTTACAGTTGAAGCTCAATCCTAAGGAGCACATTTGAAATGATTTGCTCAAATAACTTTAAGTCCAGAAAACAAATTCTCTAAGATATAATCAGAAAAACATTTATTTGTGAAATTTGTGATATTATTTAAGCGGTATCCGTTGCGCTCAAGTAATTTTAAGATGTCAGAGTTAATTTTTTTTCTGATATTATAGACAATGATAGGAATTTTTCTATAGGAAATCAGAAATCAGTTGTCGACACACTATTCGAATAAACGGAAAGATCAAGTTCAAACAATCACAATTATATTTTAGAAAAATGATTGCATTTCAACAAAATTTTCTCTGGTTCTCATTTTGATAACGTTTCAACATCGCATAACTGCCTTTTAGAAAATTGTCAGTAGTTAACCTACTATAAATACGAGGCTGCCAATATTTTTCTTTTCAATTGTGTTTTCCATGGAAAAAATTTAGCATTTATCTGATTGGTAAAAAATTCCTTTATATTATAATATCAAGTCTTCTTTAGATGTTCTATTATGATTAGAAAAGGAAGCCAGCTCGCGCGATATCCAATTTTGAGTTAAAGGAAAGTAATGGTTAACATCAGTAGCAATTTGAAAGAAAATTGACACTACGAATGTAGTCTTTATTTTTCTTAAATACTCAATTTTATATACCAAATTTTAATCGGATTAGAAATTTCTGCTTAGACATCAACCTACATATTTAAACTACAGAAAAAACTCTTAGGATAAAAGAAACTAAAGTTTAGATTCAGAAACTTTGTGCACTTTAAAAATATGAACAAGCGCACAAAGTTTCTGAATCTAAAAACCATTTTACAGGGATAAATTTCTGTTCTATCAAAATACCATTTTTACTAGAAAAGGAAAACAGGTTTGCTACTAGTAAAAGCATTCAAGGAATTTCAAAATCAGTCTTTCACAGTTTTTTCTGTTCACTCTGTACATTAGCAGGTGAAAAACTCTACCAAATGTTGAAAATCTCTATCAGATGAAAATCTCTACCAGATGAAAAATTAGGGTTCAAAATTGCATAAAAATCATGTCTTTAACATTTTTCTGAACACTAGTTAGAGGAAAAAGAAAGGACGGTTCAGATATTTTGATTGTTGGCGGGGAAGGACTGGTTTGGTTTGTCAATATACAGATAGTTGTATCAGAAGACAACAGCTAAAAAATTTTTCTCACAAAAATCGTATTTTCCTTTAATAAGTCGTCACTTCTATAGAATGATAAGCGATTTCTAGATTTCAATAAAAAAGAATAAACGTCAACTGATTGAAGTTTACGTTGGTAATAAGTAGGTAAAAAGCTTTTGTTGGATCTGTTGGCTAACCATAATGATCGATATCATCACCACTTACTAAATAGAGCAGAACACTTTTGTGTTATTTTAGCTATCAACAGCTATTTCTTAATTGCACAATTATTTTCGACAGAACTTCAGAAGACTTCTAAAGATACAGTAGCTTTCTGACTATAAAATTAGGTGTATATCATTTCCGAGCACATGTTACTTCTTTATAACAGATGCATCTCTAAGGTTCTCATTGTTGGACTTTTTAAATCTATACGAATGATTTCTTTGTTCAGAAGCAAAATTCGAAAAAATTTATGATTTTTTGAAATAATTTTTGTATAGGATTGAAATACGTTAAGAGAGTGAAATTTACGAGCCTTAGAAAAGGTTTTTGTTTTTGAGCACGTGTAAAGTCTCTCCTAATGTGGTTAATAATGACATCATTTCTCCATCTTTCGTAATTGCTCTGAGTGATTGAATGAGGCTATAAAAAAGCAGAAATGTCAACCATCATATTTTGCTTTCAGTTCTGCAGCGTTGATATTACGGAGTTATTGTCTCTTCATCTGTTACCCTATATAACATACTAATTTTAACCTCAGCATCAACTTCCACTGTGACGTTTTTCATTCTCGAATTCAGATCCTTCTTTCCATTGTCTGAAAACTTTATTCCGCGCATTACTTTTGATATGAACTCAAAATTGTAGACAGTTCAAGATAAACAATCTGATCTTTTGTATGAATAGCTTAATGAAAAAGTTCCAACAATCTATAAAATTTATAATAGTGTTTTTTTTCACAATCTAATTTTGTATTGTGCTCTTGCGTTCAAATTACATTAGCTTCTTCTTTTGCGACAAATGGCTAATCGGAAACAGAATTGTTCGGTTATCTTAATTCTTTTTGGTTCTGTTGATCCATTTATACTCTAGTTTACAACAGATATATCCAAAACAGAATCAATGACAAACACAGAATATGGAACATCTTTTAATGCAATCTTTTTTGATGATCGAAAGGTTGTCAAAAAAACTACTAATAGCGTATCACATTATCAAAGAATGGAAACAAAATACAGTGCCTTACTTGAAAACGAAGCTCAGAATTTAATTGACTATAACTTGTGAGTAGTAAGATAATAGGGTACTAAGATAGGGGGGGGGGGGGGGGGTTATCCTTCAAATTAATACGTGTGATAATAGGGGGTTATCCTTGGCGGCGCTACATATAAAGCATTTGACTACGGCCATGCATGGGTGATACATGTTAACTAGCATTTCTTCCGCATGTAGGTTGATTTGGGTGGAAAAGGCTGGTTAGAGTCATTTTTGAGTGAGCGTTTAAAAAATCATATGGCTACGATTGCTACAGTTGATTTGATGAGTATTCAAGAAACTTACAAGGAAACCAAAAAAGAGTATTCACAATACGGTGAACGGTTTGTATACTTTTTAGCTACTTGTCTTCATTTGGATCCTGAGATTGATTTGGATATATCTTTGAAACTACGACCTTTTGGTGGTTTGATTGACATCGACAATTCAGCCCTCGACAAATATTTTAAATCGATCAAAATTTTGAGAATGCATGCGATACGTCACGACGCGTCCGGTTTTGTATATGAATAAAGTAAAAATGGTCCAGCCTATTCTTACGTCTTACCTTGTTCAGTGACAAATGAGTACCTTGGTCATAAAACTGGAAATGCTTTTTGTTTATACGTAAACTCCTTCAAAAATTTTTTTCAGTTTGCTGGAATGTTGAAATATGGAGCAGATGTTCTCGATTTGGAAGGCTTTTGAAGTAATAAATCTGGATTTATAATAATAGAACTAGCGGTATCTACCAAAAATTTCAACGATATAATTTCGTGTTTACCTCCAAACTCATTTAACATACTTTCTTCGAGTGAGCAAAGATCTTTCCTGTGGGTATCTAAATTTCTTCATGGTCCCTCGTGGGAGACAGGAGAGTACACTTATCATTATTTGCAACAGATTTTTCGAAGTATAGTTCTTCGATTTCCCTATTCTGATTTTTACGCAAAAGGATCAGAAAAAAAGAAATTGTACGGCAGCTGTTACAGAGGAACGTTATCAATTTGGAAAATTTGTTTTCTCCGAAAATTGAACACTTGAAGTTATAGCGGGCGACACCAGTTTGTAAATTACATGCATTGAGTTGGGTTGCCCAAAACAACAAAGAAGCAAGCCTTGTGCCAAGAAGAAGGCGAAACTCTTTTACCAGTGGCTGACGAATCAACCGTCGGTTGGAGAAAACAGCTCCCTCTCTACTTCAAGCGAATTTGTCGCCAAATTTGACAGTTAACAGTTGCATAACGCCCCAAAATCAGTTAATGGTTACTCTCATCAAGGAAGAAAAAATTGACACAAAAGGCCAAACAGTTTTGAGAAAACAACAGATTGTGTGTGCTGGTGATGAAAAAGAAGCTTTGAAGAAGTATCTTTCTCTATTGGAGTACTTTCATTGGTACCATGTCTTTACAAGAGAAAATGAAAAGGTTGAAACTAACACCTTTACCTACGCCCAAGCATGCAGTACCAGTTCTGATGTATCTGAACGATGAGTCTCTTCCGGATGAAATCAAGCAGCTGATTAAGGAGAGAAATGTAAAGTAAACTATTTCTAAGAGATAAACAAGATTCAATAAATGCAAACTATACAATCACTTGCAAACAATGAGACAAAGACTCTGGATATTTTTCTTATGATTTCTTTTAATGTTGATTATTTATGTAACGTTTGTGAAAAGCAATTCATTTTTTGAATAATTTTGTTTCAAAATGAGTCAAACCGAAGATCAACTAGATTCGGGCGGAGGCATAACTCACATGGTTTTTTACGCTGACCATCTTGGATGTTTAGCAATTCGAGATTGCCTCGATCAGAGGTTGCATGCTTTACGCAAATCATTTTAATATTTTCTCTTGTAACTGTGTCCCTCGCCAAGTTGGTTTTTTTCAGTCTTTACTGTGAAGAATCCACAATTTGGTTTTCACTTCTCTCTTGTACAGTTGTATACGCTCTTCCAAATCCAAAGTTATGAATAGAACTATTTCCATCTCTGACCGGTTGTTCATGGCTGTTTGCGGGCCATCTTGTTGCGGAAAAACTGCGCTCAATTTTGAAATGTTATTAATTTGCACATTTTCCCAAGAATTTCAAACAATTTATTATTTTTATCAGCAGAATCAGCCAAAATTCCAATCATTAGAGAAGAAACTGAACATACTTTTTAAAAAATTCTCTAATTTTGAAATCCTTTCAGAGTTAGAGAACTGCCTTCTTGTGTTCGATACTTCATGTGAAGAAATTTTTAATGACACAGAAATTTCAAACTTAGGAACTACAGGGCGACATAGAAACGTCAGTGTAATTTATGTTAAACACAATTTGTTCGAGCAGAGCAGATGGTCCAGAACAATTGATCTAAATACAACACATATCATATTGTTCAAATCACCATGTGACACGCAAAAGATTAGTTTTATTGGTAGACAGTTGAATAATGCACAATTTTTAAAAGAAAACTATGAGCTAGCAACCAAAAAACCGTTTGGACATTTATCAATTTAATTGGATCCCAAAACAACAGGTTACTGTTCAAATATTGTTCCTCCAGGACCATCAATTTTTTATCTGCCATCAGCTAAAGCTGTTATCACAAGTCTGAGCGATGAGAGAGAAAGAAGTTTGTATAATGAGGCGGCTTTTAGAGATCGGGTAAAAAATGAAAGAAAATATCGAAAGAGCTGCAAATCATTTTTATAAATTCCTTTGCGAATGTTTGCTCAACATGGTAATGTTCCAATAAGAAAAAATTTTGTAGAAGGTTATAAAAAATCAGTCAGAAAACTATTGTCTAGACAAACAAATTTGAAAAAAGAGGCAACTTTTTGCTAGAGAAACAGATTTGGTCAAAACTGTTGGTTTTCGCTGGTTATCGTTACGGGACGAAATCGTAATGCATACCGAAGAATTCATTTTAATTCCAAAACGAATGTTTGCTTCACATCAATCGGTAAAAAAAGAAGTTTTGGACAATCCCCTTTATAAACAAAAGCTGCACAGCTGTTTCTTTTGGAAAGAAACCAGTCGAACACAATGGCAAAACCAGAGAAAGCACTTGAACCAGTTGAGACAGCAAACAAAGTGATTGAGACAGCAGAAGAGGAAAAAACAGAACCCATGAGCGAAGACAGCGAGATTGAGCCGGTAGTGAAAAAACAAAAAAGCGAAGATTTCGACTTCATTTTGTTAGAGCTAGAATTTATGAATAAAAACCAACTCAAGAGATGAAAAATCATACTTGACTTGATTACCCAATCTGAAACAGTAACCATAGAGTCGAACGACGTTTTTCACGTTAATGAAGAAACACTGGGCAATAAAGCTTTAACATTTCTGCACAATCTACACTAACCAAATAAAAAAATTGACATTGCAAAATACTCAAAAATTGTAATTGCTCTTAATATCTCACCTCATCTTGTTGCAAATACACTTGCCTAGCAGACTTTGGAAGCCTCGTCTGAAAATGAACAAAAGTTTTTCCCAAGTAGAGAACAACCCAATTGACAAGAGCTCGTCTCTAGTAGGGAACAGCCCAGTGGCTCAAAACCAACCAAAAAAGATATAAAGAAGAAACGGACCAAACGACAGACATAGAAGAGACCAGTCAGAAGATGTAGTCTTTGTTTTCCTGAAGTAAAAAAAATTGGATCAGTTTTATTTAAAAGGACCAGCTTCGTATGGAAGCATAAAGCGACGGGAGATTCAAAGCAAGCTCCCTATAGGTAAAGTCCAGTCCTGTTTGGAGACAAAGCCGTCTTTCACAAAGTACCGTTCAAATCGGTTAAAATTTCCCAGGCTGAAAGTTTTTGTAAGACATCAACAAGAATTGGTCTCTGGATTTGGCACACGTTGATGAACTGGCAAAGTATAACCGCAATATAAAGTAACTTCTAGTAGCGGTTGATTGTTTGTCAAGATATTTACGAGTGGAACCATTGAAAACAAAGTGTGCAACAGAAGCAGCTGAAGCATTCAAAAAGATGATCAAAAACAAACAGCCCGAAAAAGTATGGGTTGACGATGGTACAGAATTTCTTGGAGCATTCAAACAATTGTGTACCAAACGTGGAATTCAATTATATAGTACATACAGCGAAAAAAAGTCAGCTCTTGCAGAGAGGAACATTAGATCTCTCAAAAAGATAATTCATCGGTATCTTGAATAAAAGTGGACCTATAGCAATATTGACCAATGAGACCAATTTGTGAAAACAATCATTTCAAGAGCCAATCAAGCAACTAAAATTGCTCCTAACAAAGTTGCAAGCAGATCTGCTTCGACTGGTGTCATTGGCCACAAACAAACTCAACTCCGAAGCCCACGTTTTACATTGGAGACTTTGTGAGAGTAATTAAAAAAGATAACGCATTCAGGAAAAGTTACAAGCAATCGTTCACAGACGAAGACTTTGAAATAACGGGAATACGCTTTAGTCGACGCAGACAAAGAAC
Organism: Convolutriloba macropyga; assembly: GCF_964194025.1. Classification (NCBI taxonomy): domain Eukaryota; kingdom Metazoa; phylum Xenacoelomorpha; order Acoela; family Convolutidae; genus Convolutriloba; species Convolutriloba macropyga. Next base: position 63,187,847 of record NC_134471.1, read on the forward strand.
CAATTCAAAGAAAATTTTACCAACCCGAAATACAACTTGTCAGGCTCCTTCTCGTTAAAAATGTTCAATAACCGGTTTTAAGACGAGTTTACATTTCACGTTGTTTCATCCGCTTCAATGGAATTATTTGATTCAAACACATTTGCATCATTTCGGAATTTCTTTGATGATGAATTTCAACTTGCAGATGATTGGAGAGTGGCGCTAAGTGAAATCATATGCCAAACAAAAATAGAAATCATAGTAAACGGAAATCTAATTGCAAACAACTTAAAAGACTATGAAGATTCCCAAAAGATGTCTTCGGGAGCCAAAGTTATATCTAGACCTTACAGTGGACAACAATTTAGTTTTATGCCAGGAACCTTTGATACAGTGGCATAACTTCTTGGTACAATTAAGCGCACAATTGAGCTGTCCCATTTTTCATTCAGAGAGTTGAAGAGCTCTGGAAAAAATGGAGTTTTATTCGGCAAGTATGATGGAATTACATTTCCCGGCGAAAAAATTCCGCGCTTTATTGGATTTAAGGGTTTTCCGGACGGCAGTGGATTACATATTGGGTACAAAACGATTTCTAATGCGAACAGATTTATAAAAAGTGATGATATAAAAGCTTATAATGGTGAGATCCCAGCTGACCTTTATGCTGGAAAGCATTTAAATTTTATCTACATCAACATAATTGAAAATCAATACATCGGTGACACTATGGCTCCCCTTTTGCGAGTCAATGATTCAAAATAATGTCTGAAAAACGGTAGTATTTATGAGCTTAAACCAACTCATCGGATAGTTTTTACAAATTTAGACTATAAGAAGCTCCTAACCAACACAATTCAATCGATTTAAATTGAATCGAGACCAAAAACAGGACAATAAGTTCCCTTTTTTGGAACTGAAAAAGTTATTCTAACACTAAATTCAAAAAATTTCCCCATAAAATGGATTCTTTTTATGCTAATCAAGCAACGCCTTTGCCCCACTTCTCTGGACATTATCGGCAAAGAGGAAGTGGTTTTGGAGCCCTAGCTGCTGGCATTGGACGTGTTGTGCTGCCTTTGGCACGTTGCTTTATTTAGCCTACAGCGAAGCGTATCGGTAAAGAGCTCTTGCAACAAAGTGTTCCAGAGATTTTGGATGTAGTCGGAAGCAAAAAAATCTCCTAAACAAGCAATTAAAAATACAATATCAAAAACTGTCACAAAATGACAGGGGTATCTCGAAGAAATACTACACGTCGGAGGAAATCACTAGGAGTCAAGCCACAGAAAGCAACCAAAAAACGCAAAAAGAATCATTTCAATGCACAGAGCTCCAAAAAGAAATCAATAAGATTTTTTTTGCCAGAGTGAACGATGATTGCTAATTTATTACCATCAGAAGCAGTTTACAGTCATTCGGATTTATTCGAAAAACCTTCTCTCTTAGTAATTTTCGGTGGTAGCTTTCTTCAAAAGTTGGGCCCAGTCTACAGTCCATATGAACCCATGTTAGAATTTGAGTCGTTGGTGACCCAAATAATTTTATCGACTAACAAAAAAATTTCCTGGAAGTGAAATGTAAAATTATTCAGTCATGTGAAGCTGATTTGAGATATGACGCAGGAACGTCAACAGATGTTACGAAAACTGCTTCCTATTTTTGCAATAATGTTTTACATTCGCTCTTCTCAGACTGTACAGTGTCTGCTAATGGACAAAAAATTTCAAACTCATACAGACATTTTGCTCATAAAAGATTTATTGAAACAGAATTTTCACATAACAAAGAGGCAAAAAACACCTGGTTGGCGTGTCAGGGCTCCTCCTACGAAGAAAATGCAGGAGCGCTGTGAACTGGAGAAGTGAACAGAAGGAAAGACTTGGTGAGGCAAATCGGCTGAGTGCACATTCAACGGTAAAGTTGCAGTTGACTTCTTCACTTGTGACAGATATTTGCTAAGTGGTGTGACACTTCGCTTTGAATGTAGACGGTCAATAGATGATTTTGTTATAATGTCTGACGACGCAGCCAAGCACTACAAAGTAAAAATTGTCGAAGCTAAGTTGTATGTGCGCAAGATGACATTGTACGATGATGTCGTATCGGCTATAGAAAAAACTTTATTAACATTTCCAGCTTCGTTTCTTTACCTGGATACTCTAACCAAAACATTTCTGGTGTGAACGGGTCTCCACAGTTGGAACCAAGAAGATATTTTTACAAGAAAATCGATTCGCAGACTAGCAATTTGTCTGAACACTAACGAAGCCTTTCCTGGTAACAAAACACATTTACTTTCCGCAAACTCAACCTTGAGCAGATTTTTATTTACCTAAACGATATACCTGTGGCAGACACTCCAATATCAACGAGTGATGACAAACGTCTCTACTTTAATACAATATCGGATTTAGCTTACATCGGCAATGGTCATCGAATATGTTTGACAGATTACCCGAACAATTTCATAATGGTTTTTGATTTGACCAACACCCAAAAAACATCCCACAATTTTTTTCATCCTGAGCTGACAAATTATTCAATTTCTATCGAGTTGAAATTTTCTGCGGCCTTACCGAACAATATAGAGATATTTATTATTGGCAAAAAAGCGAGCACAATTTGTTGATAGTGCAAAAAGAGTATCAAAGGATCACATTACATTTCACGTTGTTTCATCCGCTTCAATGGAATTATTTGATTCAAATACATTTGCATCATTTCGGAATTTCTTTGATGATGAATTTCAACTGGCAGATGATTGGAGAGTGGCGCTAAGTGAAATCATATACCAAACAAAAATAGAAATCATAGTAAACGGAAATCTAATTTCGAACAACTTAAAAGACTATGAAGATTCCCAAAAGATGTCTTCGGGAGCCAAAGTTATTTCTAGACCTTACAGTGGACAACAATTTACTTTTATGCCAGGAACCTTTGATACAGTGGCACAACTTCTTGGTACAATTAAGCGCACAATTGAACTGCCCCATTTTTCATTCAGAGAGTTGAAGAGCTCTGGAAAAAATGGAATTTTATTCGGCAAGTATGATGGAATTACATTTCCCAGCGAAAATATTCCGCGCTTTATTGGATTTAAGAGTTTTCCTGACGGCAATGGATTACATATTGGGTACAAAACGATTCCTAATGCAAACAGATTTATGAAAAGTGATGATACAAAAGCTTATAATGGTGAGCTCCCAGCTGACCTTTGCGCTGGAAAGCATCTAAATTTTATCTATATCAACATAATTGAATATCAATACATCGGTGACACTATGGCTCCCCTTTTGCGAGTCATTGATTCAAAATAACGTCTGAAAAATGGTAGTGTTTATGAGCTTGAACCAACTCATCGGATAGTTTTTATAAAAAATTTAGACTATAAGAAGCTCCTAACCAACACAATTCAATCGATTTAAATTGAATCGAGACCAAAAACAGGACAATAAGTTCCCTTTTCTGGAACTGAAAAAGTTATTCTAACACTAAATTCAAAAAAATTTCCCCATAAAATTGATTCTTTTTATGCTAATCAAGCAACGCCTTTGCCCCACTTCTCTGGACATTATCGGCAAAGAGGAAGTGGTTTTGGAGCCCTAGCTGCAGGCATTGGACGTGCGTTGCTGCCTTTGGCACGTTGCTTTATTTAGCCTACAGCGAAGCGTATCGGTAAAGAGCTCTTGAAACAAAGTGTTCCAGAGATTTTGGATGTAGGCGGAAGCAAAAAAATCTCCTAAACAAGCAATTAAAAATACAATCTCAAAAACTGTCACAAAACGACAGGGGTATCTCGACGAAATACTTCACGTCGGAGGAAATCACTAGGAGTCAAGCCACAGAAATCAACCAACAAACGCAAAAAGAACCATTTCAACGCACAGAGCTCCAAAAAGAAGTCAATAAGATTTTTTTTGCCAGATTGAACGATGATTTCTAATTTATTACCATCAGAAGCAACTCACAGTCCTTCGGATTTATTCGAAAAACCTTCTCTCTTAGTAATTTTCGGTGGTAGCTTTCTTCAAAAGTTGGGCCCAGTCTACAGTCCATATGAACCCATGTTAGAATTTGAGTCGTTGGTGACCCAAATAATTTTATTGACTTACAAAAAATTTTCCTGGAAGTGAAATGTAAAAATATTCAGTCATGTGAAGCTGATTTGAGATATGACGCAGGAACATCAACAGATGTTACGAAAACTGCTTCCTATTTTTGCAATAATGTTTTACATTCGCTCTTCTCAGACTGTACAGTGTCTGCTAATGGACAAAAAATTTCAAACTCATACAGACATTTTGCTCATAAAAGATTTATTGAAACAGAATTTTCACATAACAAAGAGGCAAAAAACACCTGGTTGGCGTGTCAGGGCTCCTCCTACGAAGAAAATGCAGGAGCGCTGTGAACTGGAGAAGTGAACAGAAGGAAAGACTTAGTGAGGCAATCGGCTGAGTGCACATTCAACGGTAAAGTTGCAGTTGACTTCTTCACTTGTGACAGATATTTGCTAAGTGGTGTGACACTTCGCTTTGAATTTAGACGGTCAATAGATGATTTTGTTATAATGTCTGACGACGCAGCCAAGCACTACAAAGTAAAAATTGTCGAAGCTAAGTTGTATGTGCGCAAGATGACATTGTACGATGATGTCGTATCGGCTATAGAAAAAACTTTATTAACATTTCCAGCTTCGTTTCTTTACCTGGAGACTCTAACCAAAACATTTCTGGTGTGAACGGGTCTCCACAGTTGGAACCAAGAAGATATTTTTACAAGAAAATCGATTCGCAGGCTAGCAATTTGTCTGAACACTAACGAAGCGTTTCCTGGTAACAAAACACATTTACTTTCCGCAAACTCAACCTTGAGCAGATTTTTATTTACCTAAACGATATACCTGTGGCAGACACTCCAATATCAACGAGTGATGACAAACGTCTCTACTTTAATACAATATCGGATTTAGCTTACATCGGCAATGGTCATCGAATATGTTTGACAGATTACCCGAACAATTTCATAATGGTTTTTGATTTGACCAACACCCAAAAAACATCCCACAATTTTTTTCATCCTTAGCTGACAAATTATTCAATTTCTATCGAATTGAAATTTTCTGCGGCCTTACCGAACAATATAGAGATATTAATTATTGGCTAAAAAGCGAGCACAATTTGTTGATAGTGCAAAAAGAGTATCAAAGGATCACATTCTGACAAATAAATGACGGACAAAGATGAAATTAATTATTTAATTCAAGGCTGCAAAGTTCTTAATTATATTTTTCATGGCGTGTTTGCCAAGAACTTTCCGAGAAACATGAACAGAAACAGCTTCCTTATTCTTAATGCAGCAACTGATGAAAATATTGGTATTCAATAGTTATTGTTATGCAGAAAAAAACTAACATTTGTTTGCCTATCCCCTTGGTCAGCCCATTTTATCCTACAAACACCTATATCAAAGAATCAGTTCTGTTGCCAACAATCACAACATCTATCAGCTCTTGGAGAATCAACCAATTCAAATTGCAAACTCTAAACTTTGTGGACTTTTTTATATTTATATTGCTCATTCTGTTTTCAATGCTCAAAAACTTGTAAAAATTAGCGATAATGAATTGATTCGTTTTCATATGATGTTCTAGATGGTCTAACCGTACTGACTTGAAAGATTTTGTTTTGTTTTTCAAAACTTTACTTTTTCTTCATACACAAAGCGAACACTCAATTAATGAGAATCTATATTCAATTTTCCATATTTTCTCATAGAAATATCCATAATTTGACAAAAAGCACCAGAATGAAGACCATACAAAATTGTTTCAACTCTGCGTAAAGTTTCACTATTAACAAAATCAGTTTGAATTTGTTTTGATTGAGGCTGGGCATTGTAGATAGTCTTTTGGGAAACTACCGGCATCTTGGGACTATATTTGGTATTGGCATTTGTTTGTTTTTTAGAGCTACTTTTCGATAAATCGCTGTTGTTAGCAAAAGCTGGTAGTCGTTTGCGCACTGACTGTGAATCGGTTTTTTCCGCGGAAATGTTGAATTCCATTGCTAATATAAACTTTGAAAACACATCTCCATTGGTCTCCAAATTTGGTGCAGTCCAAAAAAAGAATTTGAAAGCTGTATAAACGCAAGGCGCAGAAAACCACTAGGTTTCTCTTCCACAATGATAAATTTGAACTGGTTCTGAAATTGTTTAAAGTAATTTGGAGAACGCTCAAACAACCATCATTGTTTGACTAGAACGCTCGCTTCAACCATCGTTTTTGAGATTTTAATTTTGAATTTTTGGTTTGTTTGCTGGTGGTGGTTTTGTTGATGACAGCTGATCCGTAACCGAGTTTTGCATTTTGTTAGCTGAGCTGACCAATTATTTAAATTCTCCAAGAGTTAACGAAATTCTCTGTTCAAACTCGTAATCGTCTGTTGTTTTTTTGAACAATTTCAGAAATGCATGTTTCCGTGTCCTTTCATAGGTTTCAGCGTTGCCTGATTAAGCGCTTATCAGTTTTGGAAATATCAAAAACAATCTCCAAACTCTGTGTCTTTAGTAGACGTGAAAGGCATAGTATGCAACTTGTTTTTATAACTTTCAAGTGTTATAATGTGTAAAACTCCAATTCAATGACGGCGGCAAGTTGAGATTAAATTAGTGTCGTCAAACTGCCTAAAATCCAAATGATTTGCGAATACGGGCTCAAGTACGCCTATGGCGTACTTGAGTCTGTCTGTTGTTCAAATATTGCATAAGTAACTTCAGCTTTGAACATAGATAAGACTTTGTTTGCTTTTAATTTGAAACAGATGTGATCCCGACTGCAAAATGGCTCCATGCTATAGAAAATTTATGTGTTGCGTAAAACAGATGTGACCCTAGGTGTGTATTTGATGTCATTGTGGAGTGCACTGTACACTGTTTAATGGAATTATATGCGGTTCAAAAGTTTATAGCTTGGAACAGATGTGACCCTGGGTGTGTGTATTTTAGAATAATTAGAAGCACATCTGAACCTACATAACAGCAGTAAGAAAGTTGTGATAAGATTAAACTTGTACTAGTGTACAATGAATTGCAAATATTAAATTGCGTTATAGATAAGAAATTTGCAATTACACACTATAGACTGTATCAACCCATGTATAATAACGACATTTAGAGCATATGAAAGAGCATATATTCTACCAAAATTAGAACCAAATTTGACCCAGACATAATTTATTAAATTGCACATTGTAAATTACAACTTTAAAAATAGTTATTCATTTTCTTTAAACCTTGCGATCAGTTCACTTTGCCTTTTTTCAACAGTTCGTTACCAGACAAAAATCAAACAATGTTTTTCAACCATCTTCTATCAATGTGGTTTTAATTTCTTTCTCAAAATTTGTACGAAGAATTATGACCGTTCAAATACTTGCTGAATCTGTAATTTATTTGGAGTGAACATTGCTTTATCAGACAGTGTTCGAAAACTTTATTGTGCTGATTCAACAGAAGAGACAAGTTGATGTTTGGCAAACTTACCAGCACTGTTTGATACCTAAGCTTTTCATTAACGCAATTGCTTCTTTACCAGAGAAGACAGAAACAGCAGAATGCAGTATTATTTCTTCAGGGGGACCTTTACCTCCAAAAGTTTTGTCAAAGTTTTAACATCTTGACATAGAGTCATTACCTGACAACGTTGAACAAAAGTTTTTTCGTTACGATTAAGACTGTGTGCCTCTGTTTGAAAACCAGCTAGGCGTGGTATGATTTTTCAATATTATATCAAGAAGTACAATTGTTGCATAGATTGAATTCCAATTTCAACTCGGAAGTTGCATAAATGTTCAAAAAAATAATACAACCAAAGAAAATTTTCGAAAAAATGCATTTCAAACGTCAATTTTATCACACTTAATTCAGTAGAGGGGCTCTTAAACTTACACTAGAATCAGCTCCCATTTGTTACTTGTGGATCAACTGAAAGAAAAAGAGCATGTTTGTTAAAAAAAACAAAAGAATTCAATTTTTTTTGACACATGACCTCCAACATTTGACCCCAAAAAAGAGGGTTCCAAAAAACTTGGGATGAAATTGATTGTTCAGTAAGCCTCAACCTACTCTAAAGTACAAAACATCTCATCACATTTGTCAATTTTTACTCACCCGTTATAGAGATAATTGTTTGATGCCTGACATTATTGCTCATAAGCATCATCATCCAAAAACGGCTCCTTCACTGATTTTCAAAAGAATTGGCAATTAAAGACACATTAACATATGGCATTAAAGAGCATATGAAGTACCCTAAGGAAAGATGTTAGATCGTTTTTTTTACATTTTTTAACTTATTGGGTCCTCAGTGCATATTTATCTCATAACAGCTGTCATCAAAAAAGCATCAGAAAAAAGACACATGTTTATGTCATATAATTGTCATATAATTGTTAATTAGTGACTTGATTGACAGAAAAACAAACTTTTTTATTTTTGAGCAAATTTTTATATGGGTCCTGTGTTTTTTGTCACGGAGAACATTTTTGCTCATCACACTTAACAACGTAGGACAACTCTAACCACCCGTATCTGAAAATTCATATAGTAGCGCAATTTATTACAAATTTGAAAATTACCATGTTTTTCCAGTTTCTCAAAAAACGTTTTTCGAAACAAACGACGATCAACAATGTGCGGTAGGGTTCCCTATGTTGGTATATTTTGGCACACGATTGCAACGGAGAGTTGAAAACACATCTTTTTACTCTCATAACTAACAAAATTTCGAATTAAATCTGCCCGCCAAAAACGACCAATCAGATTGCACATATTAAAATTTTGAAATTCGCTCTCAGAAATTGCACTCGTGCTTCACTTTGGTGACCTTACTCATTTCCGAGTTATTTAATTTTTATCAAAGTTCTGCTAGAATTTAAAATTCGTCAAAACTATTAGAAATGGTCTATTCATGCAACTTCTGTTCCGCTACGTTTTCCGCACTTGTGGAAACCGTTCAAGACATCAACATAAATTTCATCCAGACGATGTTGGGCTCCTGTGTATAACTGCTCCCTAGGTGCGTTCAATTTACGGAAACTGTCTGAACTGGAACAGCATATGCGAACTTGCCACTCGAAGTTTACAAACTGCTGCCGATCGTGATTCATGGGATTCAATGATGCGCACCTGTTTGTAATTCCCTTCACTCGCTGCCTGTATTGGGACCTCAATACCAACAGAAAGAGTCCACAGTGGAGACAGCCTTAAATGGCGTGTTACAAACTTATGAAATTGTCAATAATACAGCTGACAGAGGTCTTGTGAGCTTAACGCTCAATCAAAGATCTGCAATTGCAACGCTAATTGGGCAACGGCTCAGCCAAGGACCACAGAAATTACAATTTGCGGTAAAAGCAGAGTTAATGAAGCGACATCAAGATGAAAACTCAACCGAAACGGAGGAGCGCATTGACATTTATAATAACTCTCTCATGACGCCCATTTACGTAGGGGGTCTGGTCTCACAGACGAGTTGTACTGGAGTATGGTGGAGAAAATGGTGGCCGTCTTGTCTACGTTTGCTTCATCTGGAAGTGGTTGGGTTGTTGAAAAAATAATCAAACTGGACATCAAATAAAGATACCGACTAATTCGCGGCTCATCTTATCTTGCCTTACACTATAAGCTTGCAAACTGTCGCGGATTACTCAGTATTCGAAACCACGAAGATGCCAATTGTTTCAGTCATTGTTTCGTGGCAGCATATCATGCGCATCATTGAATCAGTCTTGATAGAGATGATAAAAACTATCATATTGACAAAACACCCCCAGCAACATATCAACAAGAGAACATTCACCAACCTGTAGGCGAATTTAAAATGCCAATGGGATTTAAGCAAAAGAAAGCCTTTTAAACCCTCAATGATGTGGCAATCAAAGTCTTTGGTTACAATAAAGGACAAATTTACCCTCTATGAGTCTCCTCTTTCAAATCAGATTTCATTATGGATCTTTTTTTTTCTTTATGATGCCGACATTTATCACTATGTCCTCATTACTGACCTTGTGAAAGTCATTTGTAAAGTTAGAGACCTGAAATTCAGATTTGATTACCGCATTGGTCGTAATTGTTTCTGGTTGTGTCGTGATGAACTGGAAAGCTATAATATTCATACAGAAAATTGTTATCTAAACGCCCCTGCAGTTATTCAAATGCCATCACCAGATAAAAATTAGTACAAGTTCTCAAGTTTTTCAGCCACGTGGTTCGTTCCTCTGGTCATTTATTTTGACTTTCAATTTTTTCTTCTACCCGTCGCTGGATGTGATGCAGCAACTGACCAAACATCAACTCGCGTGATTGAAGAGCACGAGCCACGTGGATTTGCTTCGGCAGTTGTTGATCATCACTCGAATGTACCTTATTTTCATCATGTGGATAGCTCAGAAGATTTTATGGGCAATTTTGTTCAAATGCTGCATTCGTTAGCAAGGGACATACATGAACGAAAAAAACAGTTTCCTTTCTACAACGGAAATCGTAGAAATGCGGACAAAATAGCGCTACACACTGTTACATGTGCGAAGAAGACTAATGTCAGTTTAGTGGCGAAGTCTTGGATTGACTACACGATAAGTGTAATCGAGTGAGACGATATGTCAATTTTACGCCTGTGGTTGGTCATGACATACAAAATTATGACTTACATCAAATTTGTCTGGCTCTGAACGACTGTGAAGCTACGACAACAATAAAAGTCATTCCGTCAACAGATGAGAAATACATATCGATGAAATTCGGAGTTCTGATTGATACTATAACAACTCAAGAAGGAAGAACACAAAAAAATTACGAGTATTTAAGATTCATCGATTCGTACAAAATGATGAACAGTTCGCTGGAAATTTTGCCTGACACACATTTCGATATCATGAAAGCAATGTTTCCCTCGGTTTTCAAACCTATCAAACTCCAGGCTACATTCAATCGTCTCACGGCGAACCAGTTCATTTTGCCAAAGAAAAGAGCTGGCTGCCGGAAGAGCATTTGGAAGTTGATCAGCAGGATTCGGAGAGATGGCAAGGGAGGGGTTTGGTGGCGAGCCCAACGACTGCGATGTTGGAAAACCCAAAGATGCAACGAGAACCGGGGGCAATCGGAGACCCCAATCAGAAATGAAACCTTAACAAACACCCGCGAAACTGCGACCTTATTGTTCCGACCCCACTTGTGGGGGAGAAACTATATACTCAAATGGGGTTTTTTTTTGTTCAGACAATTTTGGCCGACCGATATATTCATCGTCAAGAAATGTGAGTAGTATCATTAAAAAGCTCGTCCAGCGTAGAATTCGGAATTAGAAAGATTTTTTTGAATTTCGTGTTTTTCGAGGAGTTATTGAGGTTTAAAATTTTGTGTGAACAACTGATGTTTGGCATGATTTTGTTCACTTTTTTGTTCACTTTTTTGTTCAAATTGAAATTTTTTCGATAAAATTATTTATTAAAAGTTCTTTGCATGCAACAAATGAAACATTCTTGTGTTTATAACAGACGAAAAGCCATAAAAAGTGTAGTTTTCGTCTCATAGGGAAGTTAACTATTAAAAAAATTCGATTTCTATTTGAGCGCTGATATTTTAAAAACCAATTCAAATTTTTTTAATGTTTTTTTTTCAAGTCACTTAGAGACAAGTCATTTTTCAAATCTAGGTTCTGTTAATGCAAACCTCATTTAGGGTCAAATGATGCCCAATGAACAAATAATTCGTTTTTAAGGAATCGCTCATTTTTTATGGCTATGGCTCTGAGTTTTCGTAATTTTTATTGAAATGTTTATTTCCTTTTAAAAATTTCAATAAAATTTCGTATTCCCATGATATAGACTCGTTGATTAAAAGTGCAATAGGCTTCCTAAAAATTAGTTGGCGAAACTATGTAGTAATTTGAGTAGTCAGCCAAAGGCTGTTAAAGCTTTACAAAAAATTTTTTGAACTTTTTTGGAAGATTAACTGATCTTAAGTTTCTTTCTGTGAACTGTAATCTGTCTCACTATTGACAGGACCCCTTTTTTTCCAGTGCAAACAAAATTAATCTGAATAGCGGTCTTGTCTTCTAAGTATTGTCTTCTTGACTTGTATGCCACGACTTCTAATAATTTTTTTTAAATTTTTGTTATTTTTTTTCTCATAATTTTAGATCCTTGTGTAATCTTATTGCATTATACTATTTTTGCCAATTCCTATCGGCATATTGAAATGTTTCAAATAATCATAAATAAAGTTTGCACTGGAAAACTAAGTGTTTTAATGGCCTCGACACTGGCATCTCGCTTTTTCTACTGATTTTTTGGTTTCTCCTGATTCAACTGATTTCTTCTGTATTTGTTGTCATTTTTACAGTCAAACGGCTTATTGTGATAAATTATTGATGATTTAGGAATGAAATAAATTATTGCTTTTTCATCGAAGTATAACGTATAATTCAATATTAATTGAATTCCGTTGAAAGAGATTGAATTTAATGGCTTTGATACTACGAGTTTTTTCAAAAATTTTCGTGCTTTTAATGCATTTCTGCATGTTTGTTGTTTTTTTTGATGTCATTCTGTTACAAGAAAGAATCCCTTTCTCGTTATAAAATTTCTTTGAAAATGAAAAATGTTTTTGACGAATAATTCATTTCGTAAAGGCTTCGAAAGTTCTCTCTAAATTGTTTTTCAATTTGCTGTTTATGACTGTTTTTAATGTATATCTAGTCGTAAAGAGCTGAAAGGTGTCAGAAAGCTCTAACAAAGTTAACAATTTAAACAATTGAAGTTACTCAATGCAGTAAGTTTATGGCAAATAGCCTTAAATTTTATGCTATTTTTGTTTGCAGACGTTTTTTCAACCTTTTTAGTTTTAAATGTTATATTTGTCAACTTGTATGTAATTTTCATCAATGAGAGGCCCCAACTACTTCCCTGTAGTTTGATTATTAAAGTGGCTATTGATATCAAGTCGTAACTGATGTTTTGTTTCTTGAACACCATTCCTCTTCGTAAAAGTTTTGTCAGTGGTCAATATTTGTGTTCCTTTTTCTCTTCTCTAAGCACATTCCCGTAATAACAGATTCCAATGATTTTCAATTGAGGCCCAAGTGAAAACACTTATTCTTTCAGTAAAATTTTAGCTGAAGTACAAACGGTTTGTATTTTTTTCAATTTTTTTTGCTGCTTAGTGTAGCCAGAGACAGATTCTTTTGGTTTCGTATTGACTATTTTAGTAAATTTATCGAGAACTTTTTTGTTAAAAGCCAATGGTTTGATAGACGTTTGTAAAAACTTGGCTTAAAAAATATTGGTTGATTTTTGAATTTCGCCTTATTATTGCTTCTTTTTGTCGAGTTGTTTCCTTCTCTCATTAAAATAAAATACCATCTGCTTTGTACTAACGGAAAAGTAATTTTGTGTAGTTAAGGTTTTCTCTGATTGTATTTTGACGCTGTTACTAGGTGCTTTTGAGCTTAGATGTTATATTTTTGCCGTATAAAATGTTTTTTTTCTTTTTGCATATTTTGTTGTTTATTTTTGTCTCTGGGGTGACTTGTTAATGGTGTGAGATCTCGTGAGTGCTGTAATCAAGCATAGCTTTATGAGGCAGCAGAGAGCGAGCGGTGAAATTGAGAGCGGTGAAACTTCAATTCAAGCGCGCAGATGTCCTTATTTTTAACCGCTCTCACTTTCACCGCTATTTATTTTTCCAACCTCTCACTTTTACTGCTCGCTTTCTGCTGCCTCGATTGCTTGTTCCGATTCAACTCTCGTTCAAACGTCATTTTTCGTTCAGCTTGCGTTCGGTGCTGGTATTGTCTAATTTCTGTCAGACCCGGGCTGAGATAGCAGACGCCTGCCCCGATCCTCCCCCTCCCAAAGCGGGAATGGTGAACAGATTTGTTACTGCAGACAAAAGGTTCAGAAAGAGGGTGACAAAAGTATTGGACAGACAGAAATAAATAAGTGACAAATTTCATCTGATTTTTATAACTATAGAATGTGACCAATCGAGGTGACCACCGTTAAAAATTGGCGGAAAGAGCGGAGGACATGGATAAAATGCTGTCCATCGTTCATTAACCAAATTACGAAAATTTTAGAAACAGTGGAAGTAAGAGTGGAAGTTTTCATCTGACGGTAGAAATAATGATGTGAAATGTTTTATGTTCCGGGGCAGCGAAGTTTATTTTTAGGGATATTTGATTAACTCTAGCATATGCAAAACCCTTGGCGCCTTATTCATCAGGTCATATTTGACATACTGACAACAGAATGCTGCGTCATTCAGGTTAAGGGTGGAATTAAAATTTAGTTGAAGTGGAATTCCAGGAGTGCGCATTTCCAGGAGTGGAAATTGATGGGATAATTGGGGTCGAATTCACGCTCTTCACCTTCCACTGTTATCCGCACACTTTTGGGGTTCAAGGTCGCGTCCCTCACATCTTAATAATTTTTTAGCGATTGAATTATCTCAAATTTTCTTCCCATTATTTCATACACTGACATTTTTGGATTTGAAGTACTTTTAACTAAAAAGCTAAAATTCATTTTTTAAAAGCTGTTTGGTGTCCACTTTCAGGGAATTAAATAAAAAGTTAGAACAGTTTACTCTTCTGAAAGCTGGAAAAAGAAATGAGAAACGAGGCGGATAGCACAAGCTCTGACAGTACAGTTCAAAGCAACAAAGGAAAAGTCGAGCTAAATGATAATTTAACATAAATTCTTTCAATTTCTCCAGAAACATAATATGAGATTATTTCCGTACATTTCATTTTTTAAACGACTGATATAAATTTGAGAAAACGCCAAAACTGTCTGCTTATAGTGAAAAAGAAATGGATTTCTCCACACAACTCTGGAAGTAGTTTGAGGACCTCCATTCTAGTTAATTAAAAAGTAAAAGAGTAAAGGCAGGTCTGCGTGACTGAGACTGTTGGGCGGCCACTGGAACCAGATGATTCGTTTCCTTTCTATAAGCAGCCCCTAGAAGTCCGTCAAAAAATGTTACAGTGAATTGCGCAACCAACCCTATTGGCTCGAATACATTTGCTACTAGGCGAAGAGCTAATCGTTGCGAGACATTATTGCTTTCTTGACACTTTGTGCATCGACTTACGACTAATTTATCCATTTGATGGCCCATTTCAAACCAAGAACCCGTCAAGAAACTTCTTCATCAGAAACTAGAATGACCTTAGTCTGGCTCAATCGGTCGTTGTTTTCTGTTTTGTCAATCAGGTGTGGTATAATACTTATAAATGTTGCTGTCTTGAACCCTCCTAATTTCAGTAACTCGACAATTTTTGCCAATTCCTATCGGCATAATGAAATGTTTCAAATGATCATAAATAAAGTTTGCACTGGAAAATTAAGTGTTTTAATGGCCTCGACACTGGCATCTCGCTTTTTCTACTGATTTTTTGGTTTCTCCTGATTCAACTGATTTCTTCTGTATTTGTTGTCATTTTTACAGTCAAACGGCTTATTATGATAAATTATTGATGATTTAGGAATGAAATAAATTATTGCTTTTTCATCGAAGTATAACTTATAATTCAATATTAATTGAATTCCGTTGAAAGAGATTGAATTTAATGGCTTTGATACTACGAGTTTTTTCAAAAATTTTCGTGCTTTTAATGCATTTCTGCATGTTTGTTGTTTTTTTGATGTCATTCTGTTACAAGAAAGAATTCCTTTCTCGTTATAAAATTTCTTTGAAAATGAAAAAAGTTTTTGATGAATAATTCATTTTGTAAAGGCTTCGAAAGTTCTCTCTAAATTGTTTTTCAATTTGCTGTTTATGACTGTTTTTAATGTATATCTAGTCGTAAAGAGCTGAAAGGTGTCATAAAGCTCTAACAAAGTTAACAATTTAAACAATTGAAGTTACTCAATGCAGAAAGTTTATGGCAAATAGCCTTAAATTTTATGCTATTTTTGTTTGCAGACATTTTTTCAACCTTTCTAGTTTTAAATGTTATATTTGTCAACTTGTATGTAATTGTCATCATTGAGAGGCCCCAACTACTTCCCTGTAGTTTGATTATTAAAGTGGCTATTGATATCAAGTCGTAACTGATGTTTTGTTTCTTGAACACCATTCCTCTTCGTAAAAGTTTTGTCAGTGGTCAATATTTGTGTTCCTTTTTCTCTTCTCTAAGCACATTCCCGTAATAACAGATTCCAATGATTTTCAATTGAGGCCCAAGTGAAAACACTTATTCTTTCAGTAAAATTTTAGCTGAAGTACAAACGGTTTGTATTTTTTTCAATTTTTTTTGCTGCTTAGTGTAGCCAGAGACAGATTCTTTTGGTTTCGTATTGACTATTTTAGTAAATTTATCGAGAACTTTTTTGTTAAAAGCCAATGGTTTGATAGACGTTTGTAAAAATTTGGCTTAAAAAATATTGGTTGATTTTTGAATTTCGCCTTATTATTGCTTCTTTTTGTCGAGTTGTTTCCTTCTCTCATTAAAATAAAATCCCATCTGCTTTGTACTAACGGAAAAGTAATTTTGTGTAGTTAAGGTTTTCTCTGATTGTATTTTGACGCTGTTACTAGGTGCTTTTGAGCTTAGATGTTATATTTTTGCCGTATAAAATGTTTTTTTTTCTTTTTGCATATTTTGTTGTTTATTTTTGTCTCTGGGGTGACTTGTTAATGGTGTGAGATCTCGTGAGTGCTGTAATCAAGCATAGCTTTATGAGGCAGCAGAGAGCGAGCGGTGAAATTGAGAGCGGTGAAACTTCAATTCAAGCGCGCAGATGTCCTTATTTTTCACCGCTCTCACTTTCACCGCTATTTATTTTTCCAACCTCTCACTTTTACTGCTCGCTTTCTGCTGCCTCGATTGCTTGTTCCGATTCAACTCTCGTTCAAACGTCATTTTTCGTTCAGCTTGCGTTCGGTGCTGGTATTGTCTAATTTCTGTCAGACCCGGGCTGAGATAGCAGACGCCTGCCGCGATCCTCCCCCTCCCAAAGCGGGAATGGTGAACAGATTTTTTACTGCAGACAAAAGGTTCAGAAAGAGAGTGACAAAATTATTGGACAGACAGAAATAAATAAGTGACACATTTCATCTGATTTTTATAACTATAGAATGTGACCAATCGAGGTGACCACCGTTAAAAATTGGCGGAAAGAGCGGAGGACATGGATAAAATGCTGTCCATCGTTCATTAACCAAATTACGAAAATTTTAGAAACAGTGGAAGTAAGAGTGGAAGTTTTCATCTGACGGTAGAAATAATGATGTGAAATGTTTTATGTTCCGGGGCAGCGAAGTTTATTTTTAGGGATATTTGATTAACTCTAGCATATGCAAAACCCTTGGCGCCTTATTCATCAGGTCATATTTGACATACTGACAACAGAATGCTGCGTCATTCAGGTTAAGGGTGGAATTAAAATTTAGTTGAAGTGGAATTCCAGGAGTGCGCATTTCCAGGAGTGGAAATTGATGGGATAATTGGGGTCGAATTCACGCTCTTCACCTTCCACTGTTATCCGCACACTTTTGGGGTTCAAGGTCGCGTCCCTCACATCTTAATAATTTTTTAGCGATTGAATTATCTCAAATTTTCTTCCCATTATTTCATACACTGACATTTTTGGATTTGAAGTACTTTTAACTAAAAAGCTAAAATTCATTTTTTAAAAGCTGTTTGGTGTCCACTTTCAGGGAATTAAATAAAAAGTTAGAACAGTTTACTCTTCTGAAAGCTGGAAAAAGAAATGAGAAACGAGGCGGATAGCACAAGCTCTGACAGTACAGTTCAAAGCAACAAAGGAAAAGTCGAGCTAAATGATAATTTAACATAAATTCTTTCAATTTCTCCAGAAACATAATATGAGATTATTTCCGTACATTTCATTTTTTAAACGACTGATATAAATTTGAGAAAACGCCAAAACTGTCTGCTTATAGTGAAAAAGAAATGGATGTCTCCACACAACTCTGGAAGTAGTTTGAGGACCTCCATTCTATTTAATGAAAAAGTAAAAGAGTAAAGGCAGGTCTGCGTGACTGAGACTGTTGGGCGGCCACTGGAACTAGATGATTCGTTTCCTTTCTATAAGCAGCCCCTAGAAGTCCGTCAAAAAATGTTACAGTGAATTGCGCAACCAACCCTATTGGCTCGAATACATTTGCTACTAGGCGAAGAGCTAATCGTTGCGAGACATTATTGCTTTCTTGACACTTTGTGCATCAACTTACGACTAATTTATCCATTTGATGGCCCATTTCAAACCAAGAACCCGTGAAGAAACTTCTTCATCAGAAACTAGAATGACCTTAGTCTGGCTCAATCGGTCGTTGTTTTCTGTTTTGTCAATCAGGTGTGGTATAATACTTATAAATGGTGCTGTCTTGAACCCTCCTAATTTCAGTAACTCGACAATTTTTTGGCTCTGCTTAATGCTTCGTGTCGTGTCGTCAGAGCATCTAAATATTCGTCGATATAAAAGTTATCTAATACTGCTTGCGCAGCATCGGGGATCTGACGAATAATGTCATTAACTGTTTTCTGAGCGCCAAGTTCGCGCAGGCTGGCCAATCTTTTGACCAAATATACGTAGGCTGTTTTGGTTTACCATTACATCTGATGATGAATCCTCCCGCCACAAAAATCTGAGGCAGAGCGGATCAAAAAAATTTTTTCCAAAATTATTTGACATATGAACAAAAATAATGCAAATAAATATCAGAGATCAAAGATCTAAGATCATCTAAGCAACCTGAAAAAGTGAACATTGAAGAAAAAAATTTGTAATACTGATAGAAATTTGCGATTGGTTTTTGTTTCCGAATAGTTTCTGGAGTGTTGAAGCTTAGAGAGAGAGAGAGAGAGAGAGAGAGAGAGAGAGAGAGAGAGAGAGAGAGAGAGAGAGAGAGAGAGATACAGAGAAAGACACTTTGTCATTGAGGGACAGCTGACGCTAAAAATACCATAAGTGTAAACGATTTATACAGACAAATAAATTGTTGAATTGATGTTTAATTTGAACAAGCTATTCTCAAGAAAAATCAGGCTATGTGCTAGCTTGTTTAATAGAAACCGCTGTGGACTCGGCTAGGTCATATTTTTCAATCGACTTTAAAATACCCATGAAATTAAATTTGTTTCTCGCAGGTGAAACGGTGGTAAGTTCCACTTCAATGTTACACATTTGTGATTGATTGAATTTCTTGTTTTTGGTGCATTGAAATCATTAAAGAACTATTTATAGAAGGATGAAACATATCGAATCTTCCCCATAAAAGAATCCGTTTAGAACGCTGTATATTTCCATAGGAGGCCGTAGGTAATATAAGCTGATGTCGAAAGGATCTCTTCATAACTCTAATGCATTGAAGGAAGTACGTTGAAGTAACTTGATATTAGAACAAAAAACACACTTCACAGTCCGAGTCATCTGATTCTCCTAAGAAAGCACCAAAGTTGAACTAATTTGAAAGGGACATAAAGAAGAGGACTCTAAATGACTAATGACAAGTGCGTGGAAGAGCATTTGTGAAACTGGGGAAATCTGTGTTGCACAGGCATTCTATGTTGTACAGTTTTTTATAGATTTGATATCAACAGCCAAGGTCTTTATAACTTTTTTCACTTGTTTAAAAAAAATAAATTGACTGTCTATGGTAACAACTAAAAATATGGGTTGCTTAATTACTACGACAGATCCACAAACAACGGTTTGCAATAGTTGAGTATGTTATCTTCTTTGCAGGAGAAGGTAATAAACTCAGTTTTGTCGCATCCTGATTCAACTTAATGATACAGAAACAAGTTCTCAACATTTTTTGTTTCCCTGCAATGAACATACAACAAAATTGGAGTTTTTTGATTACAAAAAAATGATTTGTTATTTACCAATTTTACTCACTTACTCGCTACGGGAGGTCAGTTATTTATCAGTTGAAAAGAAGTGGTCATGAAAATGTTCCCCGAAGAACATCTTGCTATAGCTCCATCCTTTTTGACACAGCACCATTAACACAGATTCGTTGCAATCGTTCCTTAAGAAAACATTTGAAAGTCTGTTCTGATTAAGTTATTGATATAGGATGATAGTTTACATGGCCCATATAGTCATATTCGTTAAAACTGGTGCTTATATCAACTTTTTTGGGTATCGGAGAAAAGAAACTGCATGCATTTATTTCGAATAAACGTTAGGTGGCGCAAAAAATTGCTTACCAGCAGTAATGGCCCTACGGGTCAGTTTATATGGATCAGTTGGTTTGTTGGAATTTAGCTCTCTGATGATATCAAAGCAATCTTTTTCTGATAATGACCCCTAATAATACAAAATTAAAAACTTCTGCAAGTTTTTTGTCTGCACAATTACAACACCAAAAAACTTTTTCACGGCGTTAAGTTTTACGGCTTGCTTATGTGTCCCCCTAGACCTTAAAATAACTCCAGCAGAAAATCTTCTGTTTTTGTTCCCATTTACTGAGCAGTTCAGTTTGTGTCCTGCTGTATTCAGATAAATTTTCTTGCAATGAATTCGGACAAGAACTATCATTGGCTGTTTGAGCTACTCAAAAAAAACTTTTGTTAAACCAAACTTTCTTTAGCAATTTTGTAGTTCTTTTGTTTAAATTACCTTCTTAACGTGAGCCGCTTTTCCACTGCGCCTAATATACGATAAAAAAATGTATTAACAGATCAATATCATAAAAATTAGTGATCTGACGTCTTTTTAACAAACTCACGAAAAATATTTTTTCAAAGCTGTTTTCTGTCCAATTTCAGGGGATCTAATAAAAAATCAGTACCTTTTTCACTGCCCAGAAGTTGGAAAACGAGATTCGAGGCCAATAGCAATAACTCTGACCTAGTGACTTCAATCCAACAAATGAAAAATCTACCAAAATGATAAATTACATTAGTCAACTTCTTGAGAAAAAATTCATGAGATTTTTACCGTTCATTTCACTTTTCAAACAAAAGATTTATACTTGGGAAAACACCAAAACTGTCAGTTTTTAGTGCAAAAGAATCGGAACTGTGAACACAACACTGGAAGTAGATTGATGACCTCCATTCCAGTCACCTAAAGATTAAAGAGGCAGGTCTGCTTGACTGTGGCTGTGGGGCGTCCAATGAAACTAGTTGATTTGTTTCCTTTATAGTTTGATCAGTTACAGCTGATTATGAACCGCTAGAATTTGATTGAAAAATGACAATTTTTTGCCAAAAACAATCTAATATTAAAGTAGTTGACATATCAACTCAAACACTTCAAAACAGTTTTTGTTAATGAAGTTTCACTAACATAACGAAAAACTAAGAGCAAGAGCCCATCTCAGCAAACTGAAAAAGTAAACGTTGCGAAAAAATTTGCCAAATTGACAAATTTTTGCTAACGGTTTCTGTTTCTAAATAATTTCTGGAGTCTCAAAGTTTAGAGAGAGCGAGAGAGAGAGAGAGAGAGAGAGAGAGAAAGAGAGGGAGAGAGAGAGAGAGAGAGAGAGAGAGAGAGAAGGAGAGAGAGAGAGAGAGAGAGAGAGATTTTGAAGAGAACTTTCATATAATTATATAGGGACAGTTGACGTCATAGAGAGACATTTTATAGAGAGAAATTTTATATAATTATAAAGGGACAGTTGACGTCAAATATACACTAAGTTTGAAACATTTATGCAGACACAAAAAAAAACAGTTTTGTTTTTGTTTTGTTAGGGTTTAACTTGGTCAAGTTATTTGAAGAGGAACTCAATCCATGGGCTAGCCTGTTTAATAAAAACAATTTTAAACTAGGCCATAAGATACCTTTTCAGTGAACTTTTGAATATCTGTAAACATAAACTTTTTTCTCGCAGGTAAAATTGTAGCAAGTTCCACTATAACGATACATGGCTAGAGACTGATTTGGAAGAGGACAAAACATATGGAATATTCCCCACAAAATTATCCGGATCGTGCTCTTGTAATTTCTATAACAGGCCGTAGGTAATTTAGGCTGATGTTGAACGGATCTTTTTTTAATTCGAGCGCATTGAAAGAAGTATGTTGAAGTTTGTAACTTGATCAGATGACTTATGCTGATTATTTTTTCACTTCTTTCTACATCATTTGATGACTTGATACTAAAACGAAAAAAAAAATACAATAGAATTTCCAAGTAATCTGTTCTTTCACAGAAAGCATCAGAGTTAAACTGATTTGAGAGTGACATAAAGCAGAGGACTCTAAATGACAAATGACACGGGCTTGGAGGAATACTTGCAAGACTGTGGAAATCTATGTTGCACAGCAAAGCTCTGTTGAATAGTTTCTATAGTTTTGATACCGACAGCGATCTTTTTATAATTTTTTTAGTTATATTAGAAAAATTGGATGATTGTCTGCGGTTGCAACTAAAAATATAAACATAGAGCTACTCAAAAAAAACTTTTGTTAAACCAAATTTTCTTTAGCAATTTTGTAGTTCTTTTGTTTAAATTACCTTCTTAACGTGAGCCGCTTTTCCACTGCGCCTAATATACGATAAAAAAATGTATTAACAGATCAATATCATAAAAATTAGTGATCTGACGTCTTTTTAACAAACTCACGAAAAATATTTTTTCAAAGCTGTTTTCTGTCCAATTTCAGGGGATTTAATAAAAAATCAGTACCTTTTTCACTGCCCAGAAGTTGGAAAACGAGATTCGAGGCCAATAGCAATAACTCTGACCTAGTGACTTCAATCCAACAAATGAAAAATCTACCAAAATGATAAATTACATTAGTCAACTTCTTGAGAAAAAATGCATGAGATTTTTACTGTTCATTTCACTTTTCAAACAAAAAATTTATACTTGGGAAAACACCAAAACTGTCAGTTTTTAGTGCAAAAGAATCGGAACTGTGAACACAACACTGGAAGTAGATTGATGACCTCCATTCCAGTCACCTAAAGATTAAAGAGGCAGGTCTGCTTGACTGTGGCTGTGGGGCGTCCAATGAAACTAGTTGATTTGTTTCCTTTATAGTTTGATCAGTTACAGTTGATTATGAACCGCTAGAATTTGATTGAAAAATGAGAATTTTTTGCCAAAAACAATCTAATATTAAAGTAGTTGACATATCAACTCAAACAGTTCAAAACAGTTTTTGTTAATGAAGTTTCACTAACATAACGAAAAACTAAGAGCAAGAGCCCATCTCAGCAAACTGAAAAAGTAAACGTTGCGAAAAAATTTGCCAAATTGACAAATTTTTGCTAACGGTTTCTGTTTCTAAATAATTTCTGGAGTCTCAAAGTTTAGAGAGAGCGAGAGAGAGAGAGAGAGAGAGAGAAAGAGAGGGAGAGAGAGAGAGAGAGAGAGAGAGAGAGAGAGAAGGAGAGAGAGAGAGAGAGAGAGAGATTTTGAAGAGAACTTTCATATAATTATATAGGGACAGTTGACGTCATAGAGAGACATTTTATAGAGAGAAATTTTATATAATTATAAAGGGACAGTTGACGTCAAATATACACTAAGTTTGAAACATTTATGCAGACACAAAAAAAAACAGTTTTGTTTTTGTTTTTTTAGGGTTTAACTTGGTCAAGTTATTTGAAGAGGAACTCAATCCATGGGCTAGCCTGTTTAATAAAAACAATTTTAAACTAGGCCATAAGATACCTTTTCAGTGAACTTTTGAATATCTGTAAACATAAACTTTTTTCTCGCAGGTAAAATTGTAGCAAGTTCCACTATAACGATACATGGCTAGAGACTGATTTGGAAGAGGACAAAACATATGGAATATTCCCCACAAAATTATCCGGATCGTGCTCTTGTAATTTCTATAACAGGCCGTAGGTAATTTAGGCTGATGTTGAACGGATCTTTTTTTAATTCGAGCGCATTGAAAGAAGTATGTTGAAGTTTGTAACTTGATCAGATGACTTATGCTGATTATTTTTTCACTTCTTTCTACATCATTTGATGACTTGATACTAAAACGAAAAAAAAAATACAATAGAATTTCCAAGTAATCTGTTCTTTCACAGAAAGCATCAGAGTTAAACTGATTTGAGAGTGACATAAAGCAGAGGACTCTAAATGACAAATGACACGGGCTTGGAGGAATACTTGCAAGACTGTGGAAATCTATGTTGCACAGCAAAGCTCTGTTGAATAGTTTCTATAGTTTTGATACCGACAGCCATCTTTTTATAATTTTTTTAGTTATATTAGAAAAATTGGATGATTGTCTGCGGTTGCAACTAAAAATATAAACATAGTTGCTTTTTTTACTAAGGCTCATCCAACAACTATAGTTTCAGCAAGTTTTGGCAACCTGCAAATGTTTGCCCGTTTTACTTACTTGCTCCGAGAGGTCAGTTATATATCAGTTGAAAGGAAGTAGTTATGAAACTTCCCTGAGGAATATCTTGCTTTAGCTGAATCCAATTTGACACAACGCCATTTCTACAACCTCGTTTTAATCGTTCCATAAGATAACAAATTGTTGTTTGTTTTGATTAAGTTCGAACGATTAGAGAGTGTTTTTTTTCTCCAGGATGTGATGTGAGTCCCAATCAGAAGTTTTAGATGAATTAAACAAAACGGCATGAACAAAATTACCAAAGTCATTATCTGATTTTTGAGGTTCAGTGAAAAATAGAATATACCCTTGTGCCTAAACAAGAGTTCAGAATCCTAAATGAAGCGGCAACAGTAATTTTCTACTCGCAATTAAACATGTGATTTGCTCTTGCAAGCTGTTTTTGCAACATTTTAGAGAAGGAAACATTTATCGATATAGGATGATAGCTTACATGGTACTTGAAGGCAACTTTATTAGAGTTGGTGTGGTTATGACTGTTATGACCAGCGGAGTTGTTGGGATACAACTCTCTGATGATATCAAAGCAATCTTTTTCTGATATTTACCAATTAGAACACAAAATTTAATTGTTTTGCCGTTTTTTCTTCGTGAACAATCATAACACCGGAAAAATTTTCACTTCAATATTGAAAGCTCGTTATTTGCCCTGTAAATGTTTTAATGGAACTCGAGCGACCTTCTGCAGTACTAATTGAAGAAGTACAGTTCCAGAAAAATTTCTTCTGTTTCTATTCTCTTGATTGGAGAGTTCGGTTTGTCTCCTACTGTATAAAGATAAGTTTTCTTGCAATGAAACTGGACAAAAATTATCAAAGGTTGTTTTTGGTCCACAAAGTCAGTTTTTGATTTCCCCGTTGAACAATTCTCCTAAGCAATTTTAGAGTTTTTTCTTTCGTTTACCTTCTTACGTGGAGCATGTTTATCCGCTGCACTTTATATGGGATAAACAAAAAATTACACACTAAAGTTTAGACTTTATATTTTGGAGGTCAATATACGGTGCATTTAACAAAAAATTATCGCCACTTCTCACGGAATTATAATGATTGCTTCTTAGTGCGATTTTAGCGGATATAATTTCAATGCAATAAGCTAGAAATAGCTTTTTATTGAGCGGTTTGAATAAGTGATATATCCACTAGTTGCTTGGTTTTTAACTGCTTTCCGCTGCTATTTTGAAATTATATCAGATTACACTATAACTTTGTGTTTTAATAAAGCTTTTCAAGATCAAACTTTAATTATATTATCGAAGTTAAAACAAAGATCTCAAAAGCAGAATAATAATTTTAAGGATTATTGTCAAATAATGCTGTCAACTGATTATCAGGATGGTTCTTCGGTGTTCTGGTACGTAATTTGTTTATCAGTAATATGTCAATCTTCGGTTGTTTTTAATAATAATTATTGAATTAGAGGTTAAAGGCCTAGATGGAAATACGGGCTAGATATGGCCCTGAAAAGTGTATGAATATGAACTAATTTGAAGCTATTTTTATAGATTTATTCAGGAAATTCATCACGTAACTATTAGGCAATGAATCTGGGTGTGACACTACCAGACTTTGTGGATTTTTTAACAAAAGTTTTGAGAAAGAACTGGGTGTTTACAATTTTTCTATAGAGTATATTTAATCTGCACTGACATATAGTTGCACATGTTTTTGTTGGAGCCAGCCAATTTATTTTTTCTAAGGAAAAAGAACTAAACGAAAGCATTAATGTAAAAGACATATAAACAATTTTAAGAAGACAAAGTTTAAGTTGAGACAAAGTAGAGGAAAGATTAAGGTTATCAAAGTTACGACAAGAGAACAAAGAGAGCTGTTTAAGAAAAAAAAGCAATAAAGATGGGCTGATTCCGAATAGAAAAAATAGGAATTAAAATTATAATTAAGACTGAGAATAATTAAGTTAATGTCAGTGAAAAAACTCTCTAAACATGAGGAAAGAATGCATAGGTATACTGGTTAAAGCAAAGGTTTATATCACTGGCTTGTTGCGTGATTTTTAGCACTTATTTGAATGTTTACCTCAATGGTTTAAAGAAACTTAATAGGTAAGATGAGACCGAATGGGATCTAAGATTAAAACTTGTTAAACTGTTTTCAAATTTCAAGAACTCCAAGCATACCTTTCATTTAGGGTCGAGTTTTTTGGTGTTGTTCGACTTCAGTATCAAACTGTTCCATGGTTTTGAGTGACATAGTTAATGTTGCAGTCATGGAGTGCCGTCTGTGTTGGTGTTTTAGAGTTCCCATGTCTTCTGTTGTGGTGACAGTTGGTGGCTTCTTGAGTTGTTTTGTAAGATCTGCCTGTATCTCTGCTTTCAGCTGTTTTGAAAAAAAAATTGCTGGACATAGCGGTACAATTGATCCTTTTAGTTTCATGAAATCTGGTACTATACGCCGTACAAAGGCTATAAATACATAAAGAGGATACGTAAGGCTAAGTTTTGGATGAAGAAAATGACTGTTAGGGAGAGAGAAAATTTGATTCGTACATAGGTTTGGAGTTTATCAGTAAGAGCTGGTTTAAATGCCCTTCTTTTGGTGGTTATTGGTTTCGCTACTTCGTCAAATGAATCTGTTGATAACTTTCTATTTGAAGAAACGAACGCAAGCTTTGCTTCTGTACTCGTTTCGTATTTTGGAAGTTCAACAATGTTTAGTACAAAGTCTATTAAATGTTACTAAGGGAATCTGGCAATTTAACCTTGACTCGTTATGCCGGAAGGTACTGACAACTTTGTAAATCAGCTTCAATTGTAATGTGGTCGCTAAACATGGTATGTCCATGGTTTAACGTGATCAAACATATAATACTGTTTTTGTGAATAACATTGGCATGTCGGCCATTTTCGTTCATACCAATCTCACTAAGGTTGAAAACACTTGAAACTGTTGTGAGAAGCCAAATTCAATATCCAGGGTTCTGTGTTCATTCTGCTTTGGGTAACACAACCTTCTTTATCTTAAAATAACCTACTTTCAATGCTGTAATTGCATTTCGAAACTTGAGGGCTGCTAAGCACGAGGAGAATCCAAGGTGGGTTTTCATTGTCTCGTGACAGATTTGGCATTGTGGCAATCCAAAGCAGTTGTCATACTGAGATCGCTTCGGTACTGTTGTTTCCATCTGTACTTCTGAGATTGCAGTATTCTTCCTCAAATGACCATTGTCAAGCGTCGATAGAGTGTTTATGGGGCATATGAATTACATTTGCATCATGTACTCCAAACACTGTCTGGATAGGGTCTAGGGGAATGGCTAGTGTCCCTAAAAGTATCCCTTCAATTGCTGAAATCTCTTTTACAAGTTCCGGATTGTAATAGGAATGGATGTCAGTCATAGACATTGCCAAAGTTAGACAATCTGCGGGTTCTATTGGCTGTCGTGGACTAAAAGGATGATCCTTATAAAGGATTGTTGTGATACTAGAAAGATTGGAAGGCCTTTATCGAGTAAAGATAGAATAGCGCTCATTACAATTATTCTATTTGACTATAATGCATCTGAATAACTTTTTATGTGTGCAAGAAATGTAAGGAATGATGAGGCTGCTGTATCGAAGTTGAAGAAAATTTGCCTTTGAGGTTGTTGTGTTGTTGTGTTTCCGTGAAGATTGTTGTCGACAATTGCGAATTGTTCCTCCAATAGTTTCCAGTTCCTGGTCTGATTTTCTTGCTTTTCGTTTTGAACTTTTTAATTTTTTCAACTTCGTCAGCAACTACGAAAAAACTCTGATCTGATTTGGCGTTGATTTTATTGAAATAGTCGTTAAGGTTATCAAAACTGCCGGATAATTTATCGAGATTTTAGGAGTTTTGAGACTTTTGTTGACAAGTGCATCTCCTGTAATACTTCCGCATCAACCGCTGCTCATAGCAGTTCCTGGGCCAAAAATTCAACACCGGCTACTGCTGCTGCTATCGCGATGAGGGCAAGGCGGTTCTCTTTTTGTCGACTTCTGCTATCTTCTTCGACTCTATTAAGGAGTTATTTGGCCTTATTTTGTAATTTTTGCACTTCAATTTTGGGTTCTACTGTTTCCTTGAGGATTTTCGAGTAGAGCCGGTCAACGATACACACGTCCGTCTTGTTGATTTATGTCTTGGGGTACATTTCTTCACAATACACTGATGGAGTAACCAATATCTTTTGATAGTCTTTTAAGTAGAGTCTCTACTTGTTGTCAAAGCAAGTTATAACGTGGGAACGGAATTAAAAAGCTCGATATTTATGAACTATTCAGTGATAAGCATCTTTGTTTTCTATGAAAACTAATGCCTTGAGATAGAGTCTCTTCAGTGATCAATTTCTCAAGAGTAGCGCCGAAAAGAACAAGATTTCCTACAAATTTAGGTAACATTTTCGTGTTTCAATAATAACAACTGTGTTTCAGGACAACCATCTGATGTTGTGTATAATCTAGGTGTTCCACTGATGTCTATTAGTCTTTTCGGTGTTTATCTATTTATTTTTTGGTAAATTCAGGCTTATGGTTCTAAGTTTTTCAATTTTGTTCTTGTTTATTTGATATTTACTTATTTCAGTTGTACGTTACTTTAAGTGATGTGTGTTGAAATGTGTTTTTATTGACGTCAATACTAAATATTGTGTTTTACAGTGTTTAATTGTATATGTATGATTGCATGAATGGTGTCTTATTACATGTAAAGGGAGTGGAGTTTAAATTACGTGGTGTTTACATGTATCTTTGAGTTTTTCTGATAAAAAAGTTTTTCAGTATTACTGTCGCTCGAATAATATCACTGTCGGATGTTGCCAAAATGGGATCAGGTTTGTGACATGGAACAAGTTCACTGGTCCGATTTAATGCTTCCGGGATTTTGGGAATTGTGGTTGAGGAGGAGGTGGGGAAGATGTCCGAGGAAGAGAGAGGTGATGGAGGAGAGTGAGAAGGCGGAGTGAAGTTGAGAGATAGAGGAGACGGCAGTGTAACTATTAACAATCAGTATTTTGTTAAATTAATTAAAAGTGACGGACTGTAGCTTCATTATATTTAGTTGTTGTACCTGGTAGGAAGTATATAAATACAGACTAATACCTTAACATCCTGGCAATATTTAGTAATTATGCTACTAATATTGAAGTAAGTCTTTTGAAGATACTTTTTAAGTTTTCTGATACTGGGAATGTTTATCGTGGGAAGGCAGCGTTCATGAGACTGGAAACAAAGAATGTGGAGACCTCAGAGCCGATTTTCAATTGTGAGGTGTTATTGTATTTGGTGGAAAGAAAAATGGATTGAGTTAAGGAGGCTCAGGAGAAGGAGATTCCAACTGAGGAGATCAGGTGTTGGCTCCTCTTTATTTCGCTTTTAGCGTGTGTGCGAAGCTTTCAACTCGTCGGAGGAAACAAGTTAATCAAGTGAAGGCCGCTTGGTTCTTATTTCGTCGCCCACTGAGTGGTCTACAGTCCGCTGTTGAATAGTAAACATAAATAAAGAGAAAAAATTTACATCAGTTTTTATATTATGTGTTTTTCAGTGGTTGTTGCTGTTATTATTAGTTGAAAGGCTGCTGTTGCTGGTTATTTAGATCCAATGTTGAATGCGTAGCATGCTTCTTGAAGAAGGGGGAGGGAAAAAAAGTAAATTGAACTTTTTTCGTGCGAATCTTTGCGCAAACATCTGTATTGAGCTGGCTTACGATTTTTACGATGAAATTTACTCTGATCAAGTGAACATAGTGTCGTTTATTATTCCGAAACGGCTTGGTGAAGCTGGTGTGAAGGTCGAAGTTGGGGGGCTCTCTGCTCTGCACTCTAACTGGTCAGAAGTCGGGTATTTATCTTTTTTTCTTTGTATTTTTAACTGTTTTTGGGTCTCCATTCATGTTTTTCCTGTGTGTTGCAGACAAGAAGTAGCCGATGCATATCGTTTGTGCTTTGCGCTTGGCCATCGTTTCTATGATGCGTTCGCTCGGATTCACTGAGCTGGCTGAAGAGGAATTAGGCTATGCGGTATTTGAGTACACGATCGCTGAGAGTGATGATAATGGGTCTTTAGTTGAGTTCTTGGTAACTATTGTTTCTGATGCTTAAATAATAATGGGTAGGCCTTGGTAGCCTTTTGTTAACTGGAGTTTCTTTCCTTAGTTTGTAGGTATGGCGTTTTTCCTTGGATGGAATGTCAACATCTATTGGCAGTATGATGTTGAAATGGGGGCGGGTGTGGTGGCGGGTGGATTGGTGTGGATGGCGGGTGGGCGGGTGTCTATGTCGTCTCTGAGTACGAGATCGCTGAGAGTGAAGATAATAGGTCTTGGGCCGAATTCTGGGTTGCTTGTGTTTCTGATACTTAAATAATGATGTATAGGCATGCGTAGCCGTTTGTTTATTGGAACTTTCTTTCTTACTTTGTTGGTATGGCGTATTTCCTCAGATTCAATGTCAACATCTCTTGGCAGTATGATGTGGAAACGAGGGGCGGGTGGTTGTGTTACAGGCATTTACTCCGCTAAATGCTAAGAACTCCGCTCCTGCTTTACTGATACAATGCATCGAGAAACTCATTGACAAGGAGTTTCGCTGCTATTTTGAACCAATCGTAGACTTTCCTAAGAGATTTTTTTCTGTTTTTAGGCAAAAATTTGCATCATTTTCTTTGAATCTTTTATCAGTTTGGATTGCTTTTGTCGTTATTTTGCAGGTCGGGTGAAGCTGAAGAGTGTGCGACTCGTTCAAGTCATACAACGAGCCATGTTGTTTGGAGTACTAGTAGTGGTAGTACTGTGGGTGTGGGTAGCGCCGATGAGAATTGACTAGTTTCGGTGCAATTGTTATCATCATGTAGTGGAATTTCATTTATAGGTGAGTATTTCAATAATATTCATGGAGTTTTGCAATAATATCTGATATTTACTGGTGAAACTATTTTGTGAGGAGCGCGTGGGCATGTTTTGTTGGTTTCCTGAAGGTTCGATGCTATGTAAAGTTATATTTAGGAACGATCGAAACTTTTGATAAAACAACTTTTTATTTTGTTTTTTTTTTTTCAAATTTGCCTGCCAAATATTGTCTCAGTCTAGGTCTAAGGATTCTAGACAGTTTTCCTGGTTGCTGGTAACTGTTGTGTGTGATAAGAGCTGGTTTGAAGGGGTTTTTGGTACTTAATTGTACTTTCAGTTTTGTCGCATTTTTCGCCATTTTGAAAATCAAATTTTTCGCTCATCAAATCAAATTGAAAAAATTTAAATTGTTACATTTTTATTCAGTTTTTAGCAAAATTTTAGGCTTGAACCACTCGGTAGGCATCTGTAGAGAACGACTATGCTATAAATCTAGGTTTAATGACAATCTGTGATCAATTACAACACTGCAACGCAAAAATTTGGCATTACAACGCAAAAACTACTACTTTGGTGATCTGAACCTGTCTATTTTTGAATCGTCAAACTTGGCATTGAATATGTCGTCACTGTTCATATAATAGTAATGTTGGTCGGTTAAAATTGTAGCCTCTGGGTCTAGGGCTAGTGTGCATTTTTGAATTAAAATTGGAACTAGGAATTGGATCGAAATATTGATGTTTTTTTAGTCCAAAATTTTAATTTTTTAGTATGATTTTTCCACTAATAGAGCCTTTTGAACTTATATGCCGGTCTAATTATGACCTAGTGGCCAAAATCAGGTGCCATCAACTAGGGCTGATGCCTGTAGTTTCCAACAGTAGCATTTTTAGGGTTTTGGGAGATGGTTGGCATGTGTTTTCTGGCACTTGTTCTGAAAAATTTGCAAAAGTTTTTGGTTGTGGTTTGTCAATTTTGAAGAAAATGTTGTCATAGCTTGCAGACAGGCAACTTTTGGTAATAATTTTGGCTCATAATGGTGACCAAAATGTTGTTGGCAGCCGTTGGTGCAATTTGGTGCATGAATTGAGGTCAGTATATTGAGTTTTTCTATGAGTGAATTTTTAACTCAATTTTTATCTCAGTTTGATTAAACTCTTAAATTTTTAACTCAGTTTGACCCAATATGTGTTGATTTCATTTTTTTTTACTTTTTCAACATTTTAGAGTTTCTGAACAGTTAAGCATACTTAAGACTTTTTTGAGCTCTGAATCTAGGATGTTTAATAAAAGGGTCAAAATTGGTGGAAACTTCTGGTACCTAAAAATGGCTGTAATGGGTTGACTATATATGGGATGGCTACTACTAGACAAGAGTTTTTCAGACCACTAGATTAATCTAGGTCCGAATAAGTAGTTCTTGGGATGTATTTTAAAAACTAGATTTTGAGTCATTTTTTTCAGATTGTTGGCAATTTTTTGGATATAGAGCTGCACTTTATTGGCAGTGTAATTGCAAATGGTTTTAAATGGTTATGGGCAGAGGGTCAAAGATTTTTCATATGAGCTCAAAAACTATGTTGAAGTTCAAACTATTAAAGCCGCTGGCGAGTTTTTGAAAGCTTAATTGAATATTTACTTCATTTATGATTATTTGTTTCAGGTCATTGAGGGTTGCTAGCACTGTGGGTTTGTCGTAGAAGTTGTTTCTGATAACTGAGTTGATCATCTAGAGGTGAAAACGAGGGTCAAAGTAAGTTAAGACTCTAAATATTTGGTGGATAATTACACTGGTTGTAATTGGGTAATTCAGGGTGCCATCATTTGACCTGTCTGGCTAGGCTTTTTGGTATTGCAGGTTCTGCTAATACACAGTGTGCAGGTTGTGGTGTGTAGGTTGTGGTGTGCAGGTTACAGAGTTTGGAGGTTGTACGATATCTGATGGTGAAATAAGATATATTTTGCTATTTTCTTGACAAAAATTGTTTATTTTTTTGATGTGATGGTTCCGGTGATAAATTTTTTGTTTCAGATTTAGTAAATGTTCTGTTTGCTGAACTAATGGGCTTCTGTCTTGAATAGTTTGCTATACTAGCTCTGACTTGATAGAAGGTCGTATCTCTACTTGGTGTATTTGATTGTTTTGCCGATTGTGCTGATGCCTTTACTTCCTCTCGTTTTTCTCCTTGTTCCAGTCTGGCTCTTGTATTTCGTGTTTTTGGGCTACCGGAGCGTCTACTTTGGTCACTTACGTTTGATTGGTCTCTTTTATGCAACAAGATTGTTTTTTTTGAATAAAAACCACCTACTGATTTTTGTCGTGATTCAATCCCTGTTTGTTTTAAGGAACTTTTGTGGTGTTTTTTTTTTGGATTAAATGGATGGTCAAAGTCTTAATTTGTTTTCTCTCATCTTATACTGTTGTTCGCGTGTCTGTAGTGGCGATTCAATATCACGTGGTGCTACTGCTACTGGTTGAGATTGTTTGCCATCTGATGAAGAGGATGATACCAAAGGTACACAAATTTCTGGTTGCTGTTGACGAATGTTGTCTGCAATCAGGGGGTCAACCTGTATTCTAGCAATTTATGCTGCATATAAGATCAGGTTGGCTAGATTTTCATTTGAACTTCTTTCATCTCGAAACAAATATGGGACTGATTCATCCGAGCTTGAAGATTCAGATACCTGGAGATGTACTGGTGCTGTTCGTGGTCTGGCTGCTGGTACTTCTGCTCTTGGTGGGGACGGAGTTGGTGCAGATATTGCGGGGTCTGCCGGTGCTACTGGTCCGGCCAATGGTCTAACTAAATGGACATTTACGGTCACTCTACCTGGGTCTGTTATCACTGCTTTTGTTTTTCCTTTGGATCTTCCGGTTTTGTTATTAGTCCAGGGATGTGTTTGTCAAACAAATCTTGTTTCATTTGTTGTCTGGTTTCATTCAAGGTCCAGTTGAAATTTTGCTGGGTTGATTTCATTTTAGGGTTCCAATTGGCTTAGTTGGTTTCCATCTGATACGATGGACGCATTGTTTCCAATTCGTGTTTACTTTTTGGATGATATAATTTGATTCAGGAAGGGCCTTTTCCACTTTGTATAGCGAGAGCCATTCCTGATTTTGGGAAGCAATTACTGTCGATTGTTCTAGAAACTGAGGGATCAAAAATGAACAGAGGGTTTGTTCTGGAGTAGGTTTTGCTGATCTGTTTTGGTCGTAATACTTTTCATACTGAAAATAGCCAGTAATTAGTTTTTTTGTTTTCCCAAACTTTTGCATCCTGGCATTTTGCCATTCAGTTACAAAAGATAATGAGTCTTTGGCTGAATTCTTGTTTACTTGTGTTTCTGATACTTAACTAAGGATTTGTAGGCATGTGGTTTGGTTACTGGAGTTTTCTTTCTTAGTTCGTCGGTATTGCGTATTTCCTCGGATTCAATGTCAACATCTATTGGCAGTACGATGTGGATACAAGGGGCGGATGGGTGTGATACAGGCGTTAACTCCGCTCCTGCTTTACTTATACAATGCATCGTGGAAACTCATTGACAAGGATTTTCGCTGCTATTTTGAACCAATTGAAGACTTTCCTAAGTGAGTCGTTTCTGTTTTTAAGATTTTCATGATTTTCAGTGAGACTTTTATCAGTTTTGATCGCTTTTGTCGTAATTTTCCGGTTGGGTGAAGCTGAAGAGTGTTCGACTCGTTCTAGTCAAACAAGGAGCCGTGTTGTTCAGAGTACTAGTGATGTTGGTACTGTGGTTGAGGACGGCGCCGATGAGAATTGACTAGTTTTGGTGCAATTGTTGATGTTATGTAGTGGAGTTTCATTTATAGGCGAATTTTTCTATAATTTGTATGGATTTTTGCAAAATTACCTGATGTTTACTGATGAAACTTTTGTGTGAGGAGCGTGTGGGCATGTATTGTTGGTTTACTGAAGGTTCACTGCTATGTAATGTTATATTTAAGAATGATCGAGAATTTGGATAAAACAACATTTTATTTTTTTTTCTAATTTGACTGCACAATATTGTTTGATTCTAGTTTTAAGGGTTCTAGACAGTTTTCCTGGTTGCTGGTAACTGTTTTTTTTGTGATATGAGCAGGTTTGAAGGGGTTTTGATACTTAATTTTACTTTCGATTTTGTCGCATTTTTCGCAGTTTTTGCAATCAAATCAAGTTAAACAATTTTGTAAATAGTTCCACTTTTATTCATTTTTCAGCAAAGTTTTAGGCTTGGCCCACTCAGTAGGCATATGTAGAAAAAGACTCTGCTATAAATCTAGGTTTAATGACGTTTTGTAATCAATTATTTTTTAAAAAATGCGAAGTTGTCAATTTTTAGGGTGCTCTTGGTAACGAGATCTTTAAAATGCTTCAATCAAGCTCAAAACTTGCAGATCGCTTTAGCGGCCCAAAAAACACTGCAACGCAAAAATTCGGCATGCAAAAATTTTTTTCACAGAATTACTACTATTTTGGTGATCTGAACCTGTCTATTTTTGAATCGCCAAATTTGGGATTGAATATGTCGTCATTGTTCAAATAATATTAATATTGGACGATTAAAATTGTACTGTCTGGGTCTGGTGCTAATGTGCATTTTTGAATTAATCTTAGAACTACAAATTGGGTCAAAAAATTGATTTTTTTAATTTAAAATTTTAATTTTTAGGTATGAGTTTTTCACTGATAGAGCTTTTTGAACTTATCTGCCGGTCTAATTTTGATCTAGTGGCCAAACTCAGGTGCTATCAACTAGAACTGATTCCTGTAGCTCTCAACAGTAGCATCTTTAAGGTTTTGGGAGATGGTTGACATGTGTTTTTTGGCACTTGTTCTGAAAAATTTGCAAAAGTTTTTGGTTGTGGTTTGTCAATTTTGAAGAAAATGTTGTCATTGCTTTCAGACAGGTGACTTTTGGTTATAATTCTGGCTCATATTGGTGACTAAAATGTTGGTGGCAGCCGTTGATTAGATTTCGTGCAATAATTGATATCAGGATTTTGAGTTTTTCTAAGATTGAACTTTTAACTTTTAACTCATTTTGATTGAACGTTGATTTCAATTTTTTCAATAATTTAGGATTTCTGAGCAATTAGGCAGACGTAAGACTGTTTTTGTGCCCTGAATCTAAGAAATTTAAACGGGTACCTAAATCTGGCTGAAATAAGTTGACAGTATATTGGATTGCTGCTACTAGACAAGGGTTTTTCAGACCACTAGATTGATCTAGGTTCGGATAAGTTGTTCTTGGGATATGTTTTAAAAAACTAGATTTTTTGTCATTTTTTTCAGATTTTGGGCAATTTTTTGGATTGAGAGCCGGACTTTACTGGGTCTGTAATTGCTAGTGGATTTAAGTCGTTATGGGCAGAGGGTCAAAGACTTTTCAAATGAGCTCAAAAACTATGTTGAAGTTTAAATTATCAAAGCCACTGGCGAGATTTGGAAAGCTTAATTAAATATTTTCTTCATTGATGAATATTTCTTTCAGCTCATAGAGGGTTGCTAGCACTGTGGGTTTGTCATATTTGGGTTTGTCAGAGAATATGTTTTTGATAACTGAGTCGACCACATAGCGGTTGAAATGGGGGTCAAAGTAAGTTAAAAAATCTAATTATTTGGTGGATAATTGCACTGGTTGCAATTTGGTATTTCAGGGACTAAATTTTAACTTGTCTAGCTAGGACTTTTGGTATTGCATGTTCTGCTAATACACAGTGGGCAAGAGAGCGTGGAAGTTGTAAGATATCTGATGGTGAAATAAGATATGTTGCGCTAATTTCTTGAAAAAAATTATATATATTTTGATGTGATGGTCCGGATGATAAATTTTTTGTTTGAGATTTTGTGACTGGTCTGTTTGCTGAACTCCTGGTCTTTTGCCTCGAATGATGTGCTATACTAGCTCTGAATTGATGTAATGATGTATCTCTACTTGGTGTATTTGATTGTTTTGCCGATTGTGATGCCTCTCGTTTTTCTCCTTGTTCCAGTCTTGCACTTGCATTTCGTGTTTTTGGGCTACCTGAGCGTCTACTTTGGTCAATTACGTTTGATTGGTCTCTTTTATGCAACAAGATTGTTTTTGTTTGAATAAAAATCACGTACTGATTTTTGTCGTGATTCAATCCCTCTAGTGGCGATTCATTATCACCTGGTGCTACTGCTACTGGTTGGGGCTGTTTGTCATCCGATGAAGAGGATGATACCAGTGGTACACAAATTTCTGGTTGTTGTTTACGAATGTTGTCTGCAATCAGAGGGTCAACCGGTTTTCTAGCAATTTATTCTGCATCTAAGATCAGGTTCGCTAGATTTTCATTCGAACTACATTTTCTCAAAACAAATATGGGACTGATTCATCCGAACTTGAAGATTCCATTACCGGGAGATGTACTGGTGCCGTTCGTGCTCTGGCTGCTGGTACTGCTGCTCTTGGTGGGGACGGAGTTGGTGCAGATATTGCGGGGTCTGCCGGCGCTACTGGTCCGGCCAATGGTCCACCTAAATGGACATTTATGGTCACTCTATCTGGGTCTGTTGTCACTGCTTTTGTTTTTTCCTTTGGATCTTCCGGTTTTGTTATTAGTCCAGGGATGTGTTTATCAAACAAGTCTTGTTCCATGTCTTGTCTGGTTCCATTGTGGGTTCAGTTGAAACTTTGCGGGGTTGACTTCATTTTAGGGTTTCAATTGGCTTAGTTGGTTTCCATCTGATACGATGGACACATTGTTTATAATTCGTGTTTACTTTTGGATGATATAATTTGATTCAGTAAGGGCCTTTTCCACTTTGTATAGCGAGAGCCATTTCGGAACTTAGGAAGCAATTACTGTTGATTGTTCTAGAAGCTGGGGGATCAAAAGTAAATAGAGGGATCTTTCTGGAATAGGCTTTGCTGATGTGTTTTGGTCATAATTCTTTTTGTGCTTAAAATAAGCTGTTGATAGTTTTTCACTGTTTTCCCAGAATTTTGAATCCTGGCGTCTTGCAGTGCATTTACTAACTCAGAATTTACTGCTACTGCATTCATGATCTTTTTGGAGAATCTAACGTCACAATTTTTCGGTTCTCTCCCATGGAATAAAATAGGAACACAATTCATTGCTGAACGACAGGAAGTACAATGAAAAAAAGTTGCTATTTGTGCCAGTCTTTCCATTTTTCCTCTGTATTCAGCTTTAGAATATGTTTTAAAGGTCCATGTTGTTTTTCATCTGCGCCGAAGATTTGAGTTTGGTTGAGTGGGGCGTTTTTCATTTTTACTTCCACTATATTTGCTAATTCAGACATTAACTCTGATATAAAGTTTGTACCTAAGTCACTAAGTATTGTTTGAGGAAAGTAGCAGTGTGGGAAGAAGACCTCTACCAATAATCGAGCTTCTGTGATGGCATATCCGTTTGTCAGTGCGACTGCAAATAGATTTTGAGTAAAACCACCTATTCCACTAACACATACTTATATTGTATCAATTTTAGGGGCCCACTTAGTCAATCTGGAGCGTTTCTCCTTAATATGATTGTAGTGAACTGACTGGTTGCACCTTTGGTGTGATATAGCCTTTCGGAACTCTGTTTAATTGAAGACTTGTCAGGCAGTTGTCGATAAAGCCTATGGAGTTTCAGTAAAACCTGGGTAGTAGAATTGCTTTCTAAATTCTTGAATTGTTGCTTTGATGTCTAAATGTCCTGCTTTTTGTGAGTCATGGCGTCTATATATAGTCTCTTTCCACAAATGCTTAGGTACATTTATGAAGTACTTTTCCTGTATCATCTTAGAAATTCCGGTATAAAAAATTTCTTCCAATAATTAGTCTTTTGAAATGATTCTAGTACTTTTCTCATTTTGTTGAGGCATACTTTAAGTCTGGTTGTTGACAGCTTTGCTGTATACAGCTTATTACTGTTATAAAAACTTTTTTGCTGCTCTTTAGCTAAATCAAGGCTAATTAAATGATCTGTGAGGTCTGGAAACTCATCTGATGGATTTGTCGTTCAAATCTTTTCAGTTTAAATAGCCCTCGTATTTCTATTATTGGTAAGTTACTATGATGTTTTTAGTAGTCCTCATAATATGCGAGTTTTTTTTAAGAAAGTTAACTTCATCACTGTATATTTCTTCGCCAAAATTTTTAGTATCAAAAATATGTTTAGTTCAACGTCGGGGGTTTTCGCTTCCTTATCGATTTCGATTTTTCTAACAGGAATTCTGCTTGTCAATTTAAAAGACATTGTTGCTGTTTTGTCTATTTCCGTTCTTGATAGAAAGTCTGCTGCTTGTTTGGTCGCCGAATGTAGTGTCAGAAACAGTTCAGTGCATATTACAAAGCTAGAAAATAATTGTAGTAGATAGAGAACTTTAACTTCGTTGCATTAAACAAGTACAATACAAACGATACAGGTGGGCTTGTTTTTTTTCCCTGCTTTCCCGTTTATTTCACGTAGTCTTCTACCATAATTACAAAACTTGCATCGGAATAACGTCACAAAGAATTACATACTGTAGAACGGCTTTTGATAGCCGCAATCTTACGTTTGTAGTCTCAATCAGATTTTTCTTTATTACTTCTAATGCTTTTAGATGTTTTTCTGTGGTTTCTATTGCTGCTTCCATATTCAAAAGTCTACGAAAAGGCATTAACTTCTCCTTTAAGTTAGAGATGTAATTTCGGAAGGCTTGTGTGAAGTCTATTGATCGCTTTGATTGCGTCTTTGTTTTTGTTGTTTATGACTTATCATGGAATTTAGGTATTTTGAACTTTTCTTGAGATATTTCATCTACACTGATGTTTTTTAGAAATTTCATTTTATCAATTGCTATTTCACATTTATCGGATGACCGTTTTTGCCTCGATTGACGTATACGGATGAATAAGTCTCTTAAACTGGGTAGATTTTCCTTCGGGTAAGCACGGACACAAATAATGTCTAATGAAGGAATAAAATCCGGTAACTGACTTATTTATAACTTGAGCAAGACTTTTGAACGCATAGGTTCTCGAAGAAAGTTTAAATGCTAGCAGTTGAAGTGATACATCTTCCGCCAATGCTTGAGAACAATCAAGTTTTGTGAACATCACCCCCTGCGAAATAGTTTATAGCTCATATTCGAAAATGGGAACTTCGTATTCAGGTAATTGTTTTTCAGCAAGTGGTTTACTCTTCTCAAGTCAACTGATAGTCTAAGTCTTTTTGAGTTTTTCTTTGCGCAAAGAGGGGGGATACTATTTTTTGAATGAGACAAAGTAGTTATTAATCTGTAGAAATGCGTTCATACTAGTTCTACCTGCAGTTCATTTCTCAGGTGAATAGGATTTGGTGGGCCTTATTGGCATACTTCTTTCAGAAGCTAACTATATTTTCAGATCTGTGTTTTATCCGACGTCAAATGTGTGTTTCCCCAAATGTATCACTAAATTAAAATAAAATTCGCCTACTACGGTTTTTTTGTCGCTTAAGGCCAATTTCTTCCAATGAAATATGCTCAGAAATGTGATTTGGTTTTTATGGTAACAATTTGGCTCTAATTTATGCATTTGTTCCAGTTTTAGAGTTTTTCAAAAATTTTCTCTCCAAAGGTGACAATTTTGTCGGATCAGGACAGGATTCAGGTGTGGGGAACTACAGTTTTTCATATTCTGGGACAGGTTTTGATGATTGTGCCCTCCGTTTCGAGCTATCTGTGACTTGAATTATCTGATTTATTTTTGTTTTGTAATCATCACTGATTTTTGCAATGTTTATCAACTGAGGATCTATTTGTAAAAACTTTTCAGCTTGGTCAGATGTTAGGAATGTGAATTGTTCCATTTGTTCGCCTCTATTAATGGTGACTGGGTGTTCATTGATGATCCATGCATATACATGATGATATATATTATATATATATATATATATATATATATATATATATATATATATATATATATTTACATATATATATATATTATAAATATATATATATATATATATATATATATATATATATAATTAAAATGTTACTTTCAGCGGCTATACTTAGAGAGGACGTTAATAATACTACTTCACTATCTTTTTCAAAAATTTGTATTGGATTTAATACTCATTCTGTGAATAAATTTACCTTGTCCTGAAGCTTGCCTTCTAGAATTGCTTGTTGACATGGTTGCAATTTTTTGCTTTTTTTCGGGTATGCACACAAAGTTTTCCGCTAAATTTCCCTTCTGGTTTGTTTTTCTGGCTTTATTTCATTTATTTGCAGAGTTTAGTCAAGGAATTGAAAGTAGTTTTAACCTACAGATTCTTGATTTAAGATTAACAAAGATTGGGTCGACTAAAATTACAGGAGTTGTGAGAATTTCTTTACTGAATGTTTTTGTGCCCAATATAAATGTAACTTTAATTGCTTTGTCAATTTTAACTATATTTCCGTTTGTCATTTTAATTTTCTCTGGATCAAGTTTTTCTACTTCGGTTATTGAAATAGTATTTTTCTGTATACTTTCCTCGTAAATTTCGCGGCCCATCACGTTTAGGTTGCGTCTATCTAATTCATCATTAAATTTATTTGAACTGAGGATAATGTTCAGCCTAATAGTGGGAAAATACTGATAATTGCTGAACAATTGTTGCTGGCTTTGGCTTTGACTGAGGTATTTATGTTGGGAATTGCTCAATTTTATTTATTTTCTTGTTACTGTTTCTTTTGCGCTTTCTACGTTTTTTTTATTATTTTCGTTGAAACTGGCTCTACTACTTTATCTAAAATAGGGCTAAACTTGCTTTCGTTATAATGATTAACTAAGTTTTGGGGAATTTTATAATTTTTTTCTGGTTTTGAAGATTGGGTGGCTGTATTAGTTTTTGTTGATGAAAGAGGTAGTTTGTAGCTCTTGCTTTTTTAGGCTGAAGTGCACCTGCATAACTAAAGTCATAAGCTTTTTGAATACCACATTTTAGTCGTGTGCTATAGTTGGGCTATCATAGACTATTTCTTTCGAAGCAGATGTTCCGGGGTAATTTTTTGGAAGCCATAAATGGGTCTAATAACAAAAGCTGGGTGAACAAATTGTGGACTGTCAGAATGATCATTCCAATAATTTTGAGCCTTTGATTGCTGGTTTTGATAAAACGGTCAGGGAGTGCTAAATTGTGGTCTAATTTTTTTATTATTATTAGAACGGGGGGTGCACTGTTGCTGGGTCTGATAATTGGGCTGATACTGAAGACAATTAGGTTGACAAATTTGATATTGGGGCCAGTTATTGTGTCTATAACTTTGTCTGTAGACTTGTTGAGGGTAATGTGGTGATAAAATGTTTACTGAGCCGCCTTGTTCTGGCTGCTGATCTTTAAATTCTGCTTTTTTCTCCAGTTTTTTTATAGCTTTTTCGACTTTTAGAAGTAACAGTTTTTGTTTTTAACATTTGTTGTCTTTTTGATTCTGTCATTACATTAAATCTGTCAACATAATACTCATCTCTATTACACATTTCTCTTAATGCAATTTGTTGACTGGCTATGGTGCAGAATTGATCTTCTGAATACGTTTTTGTCCCTTCTAACAGCTTCGGTTTAAACCAATTGGGCATAGACTTTATGAAGAAGCGTTTTAATCGATTGTTTTTACGGTTTTCTGACATTGCAAGGGTCAAATTTTTTACTAATATTTCTAGGGCAAATCTACGCGCTTCAGCGTCACCTATTCTTTCACTGGATATGCTTTTTTAATTTTCTTTTCTTAACTTCACTAAGAAAATTTTGTTACTGCATCTGACGTTGCATTAAAATTCTGATTCTCTAATTTGAATATTCTGATCTGTCTCAAGTCATCTATTGTCCATCTATTCCCTATGGATGTTATGCTGTCCAGAGAAACTAGTCTGACTGCATCTGTTAAGGTTAAAAAGTATCTTAGGACATCTCTTTTTAAGCGTAACTGATGAAAGCAACTCCTGCTCCCGCTATTTGCTGTTCAAACTTGTTGAATTTATCGGTTTGCGACAACGAAAAGGGCGTGATGTTGATTTGTACGTGTGTCATTTTGAATATTGCCCGTTTTGATTTTAGACTTTTTGTTCAATCAGTCTTATTTTGTTCTAAATTATTTTATTAAACAGCACGCTTAACTTAATTAAATGAGGAGGTTATTTGGTCAGCAAGGATGAAAGAAACTTAAAAGGCTCACTTTTTTAATTTAATTAGGAGAAGAGTAGGTTACAAAGAAAATTACTCCGTTTGTTCGAATAATAAAAAACTTGGGCTTCTTATGAAGCTAGTGCCTAAAGCGACTTATTAGACTGTTTATCGATGAGGCCGTAAGGGCCGCCGAAATCTCAATTTTAAGGCGTGCTCCTAGTCTGGGAAAGTTGTTGGGGACCGCGACAGCAGAGGCCTTGTGGAAGGTGCACTCAGATAAGCAATTATTGAATGGCTGAGGCCACTGTTTGATTCAATGACCTCCGGAGTTGATTTTTTAATTTTGGTTTGCCGTTTCTTAATCAATGTTGAAACTATGGTAGCAGTAATTTAGTTTATTCCAAGCTTATCTGGTAAACAGTGATGATGTTATCAAGGTTAATGTCACTGGTAGATTGAATTTTGCTTCTGATAAGACCACCTTTTGGC
This sequence comes from Convolutriloba macropyga, assembly GCF_964194025.1. Taxonomy (NCBI): domain Eukaryota; kingdom Metazoa; phylum Xenacoelomorpha; order Acoela; family Convolutidae; genus Convolutriloba; species Convolutriloba macropyga. Next base: position 63,231,648 of record NC_134471.1, read on the forward strand.
GCCTTTTGATTTAGACTTTTAGCTATCCAATAATTTACAACAATTTTACCGTTATTATCTAGCTTATAAGTTACAGTAGATCTAAAAAATGAAGATGAGAAAGCGGTTACCATCTTATCTTGCGCTTTAGTTTTTTCTGTGTGTAGTTGATGATAGTTCCTCAGTATATTTAATGAAATATGGGTAAGAGTAATGAAACATGTATAGCGGGGAGAATTTGTTCTTTAAAAATTGACACAAATAAAGCACCAAAAGTTAACTTTGCAAATTATTTTTCTCACAATATCCATGTTTGTTATTGACATGTGTTGTTTTGTCCGTTGAAGCAGCTGCGGTTGAGTTTTGCCCGGTAATTGTGCACTCAAACATTTTGAACTGTAGCTGCATTTAGGCCCCAAAGACCCAAACAGAATTTTTACTCATTCTTTCCTCTGCTATTGTTTTCTCAATTGCCATTTGTCTTTCAACTAATGTGCTGGATGTTGTCTGAAGCTTCTATAGGTAATCAAGTAGAAGGAGCAAAGGAAAGAAACATATAATAGACGAAGATGTCAAATTTCTCAAATAACTGATCGGAATTTCGGATCGTTAAACTCTGAAACAGTTAATAACTCATGTCACCATGTTACACACTAAAATTTTGGTCTTGGTGTTTCGGCCATTTAGAGGTTAATACTTGTGTAATTAACAATAATTTTTGCCATTTTACACGGACTAACTATGATTGTTTCATAGTGCGATTTTATTGGATATAACTTCAAAACAATTAGCTAATAAAAACCTTTTATGAGCAGTTTGAATGCGTGATATATCCACTTGTTACCTTGTTTTTTTTAAGTTATCCACTACTATTTTTAACTTTGCATTTCAATAAAATTTTCATTTCAATCTTTGATAATATTATCGATGTTATCAGGCAGACTAAGAAGTTTCGAGATTATTATCTAGTTTTGCTGTCCACCGGTTATCAGGCTGGTTTGCAGGTGTTCTGGTGATCGTAGGTTCCGCAAAGTTGTACCTCCACTTGTATTGGTCCTTCGCAAATTTTTACTGATTTTCAAGTTGGGCTATTTCCGGGAAATTTACTTCTCTTGATGTTAGTTATGTACAGACTTAATTTCTGTTTTAGCATTAACTTTCTCAAAAAAGTTAATTCTCGAAGAACATAACTTCTCATGACTTCACTTACCAATCAAAATAAATCAAATTCACGGAACTTAAAAGGTAGTTTTTCAGGCTATTGGGTACGTAATATGTTTATCAGTAATCTGTCAATGTGCGGTTGTTTTTTTTAAAAAAAACATTAAAAAATTTTAGGTTACAGGCCTAGATGAAAATAAGGGCTAGTTATGGCCTGGACAAATATCTGAATATGATTTGAATTATAGCACCTTGTAGGCATATTTTAAAGAAATTTATCAGATAAAAATGAGGCACAACATAGGAGCGTGACACAAACGTATTAACATATTGTTGGCAAATAAACTTTCTTACACTTTCAACCATGGAAGTTCTGATAATGATTTTCAACGAAAAGTTTTAATTATTGATTCTCGGAAATATGATGTTCCTTTGTTTTTCAATGCTTACACAGCTAAACGAAGTTCAAGCATAGTCATTTATTTTGAAAGGGTTGGCCAACACAAAGCTTTTTTATCTTCGGCAACGTTTTCAGTGAAAACGTTGTCGATCTGGGTTTTCATTGTCTTGCACACACGTGAAGGTAAAATTGAGCTAGCTATAGTGATATCGAACGATAGAAATACAGAGTCCCTTCTTGCGAACACATAAAGAATGTTCTGGTCACTCATTAGAGAGATTGGAATGAATTCAGATTGATTTTATTATATAATCAACATTTGCGCCAGTAATTCATTCTGATGAAGCTTGAGGTGGTTGTATGCTTGTTCAAAAATTGTGCCAAATTAGACAAGCATTGAGTCGTTTTTCGTTTTACCAAACAGTTTTTAATCTTCAGGTTTCTTTACAATAATTTAGGAGCAAATTACACCAACTCATTTGTTTTTTGAGTTGGTTTCGCTTCTATCAAATCTAAATAATTCATAATTATATGCAGCTACATTTCATAATAAGAAGTAACAGTCTGCTGTCAGCGAACTTTGTGATATACCAATGATTGCCTTTTTAGGTATGTCATTTACAAAATATTTCAGATTCCTACGTTTTTTCAATACTTTGTAATATGAAAAACTTTGTAATACTAAAGTTAATATGAAAAACATGTAGAAAAACGGTTTTTAATTATTTTTCCTACATTTTGTAGAAGTTTTTGCATTCAATTGCGGAGCCTGTATTGTGCTCAATGTCATCAAAGTAGTTCAAATATAATTCACTGTACAAATGACGTGTTTTGAACAACTGTGACCTGTTTTTCAACGACGAACTGCCTCTATAAGAGACTTATTAAACAGCGGAGCTATTACAACAGTTAGAGGACGAATTCTTATTTTGTTTTGGATCGAACATGCTTGAATATGTTTTTTACAACTGTGGCCTGGTTTTACTCAGGGATTTGCCCCTCTCCAAGTAAAGCTTTGAATTCACTTTAGTTTTTAGCTCAGATATATTCAAAGAGTGTTTGGGGCTTCCAACAAAAATTGGAAAATTTGGAAACATCCACGTACCGAGCAGAAATCCTTTCATGTAATTTCAATTGGCAATCAATAAAGACAATAAATAATTTGGTCCAGCCTATGTCACTCCCATCTATAAGAAACGCGACAGGTTTAAATCTGAAAACTATTGACCAATTTCACTCACTCATATTTAGCAAAAAATTATTGAAAAACATCTCTCGGAGAAAACGTTGGAACATTTAGATATGAATAATATAATTAACAAAAATCATTTTGGTTTTTAAAAACTAAGGTCTTGTCTTAATACAATAATTGCCCTGACAGATATCCTTAACTCAATATCCTCGGACATTTTCAATCAAAATATAAAAACTCAAGATTCTTATTGAATTCGTTTCTATTTAACATGAAATAGTGTGTTAAAAACAGAATAGTTGAATCCCACTTGACAATTATAAGTCATGGTGTTCCACAAGGTACTGGAATAGAATCACTAGTACACTTACTTTATGTAAATGTTTTGGGGAAGAAATAGGGAAAACTTCAAATGTCTTACAATTTGCAGATGACACAGCAATTTTTTTCATGAAAACAATGAACAGTGACTAGAAGCAAAGGCAAAAAAAATATTGATGCAAACTGAACAATACATGAAACGAAAAACAGATATAATGGTTTTCAAAATTGAAAAGTCAGCAACTGTCAATTGCGTTGAATTGAATTCATTGAAACCAACAGATGAATGCAGATATTTGGGTGTTATTGTTGACAAAGAGTTGACATACCAAAAACCACCCAAATATTTGATCAATCAAATGGTTTTAGCTATCCGATCAATTTATTTGCTACGCAATCAAAAATTTTAAAGGCTCGAAAAAATCTCTTTAGATCACTTGTTGTCTCATTTTTAGAATTTAGTGCAATATTTTTTCAAATTTTGCTTTCCTACTCATTCTACAGAATAAACAAACAGATTAGATGGGACATAAAAGTTTGCTTTCTTCGAAAAAAATATGACAGTTCTCAGAAGCTACTTCTCGAAAGTACAATACTTCCCGCAGCACTACAAATAGCAAAAACTTCATTAAATAGACTTTTCGATGTTGTCATACAGACAAACATAAAAGACCCCAAACACTCAGAATAATCGGGCACGTTGAAATTAAAGTAAATTATCGTACATACGACTTTTTTGTCACAACAAATTGTAAATCAAAATGGAGTCAAAATTCAGTTATAAAAAACTTCGTTCGGAAATGGAATAAGCTTCCAAAAGCTCTAAGAAAAAAAAAACAAAGAAAAAATTAAAAAAGAATTAAAACAAGAGTTGCCAAAGACGCGAATAATTTGCAATGGACAGAAAAATTTCGAGGCTTTAAAGGTTTATTTTTTTATAAAATAATTCACGAAAACTAGAAACTGAACCCTAATCTTTTTAAATATTAGATTTAGTTATTCAAAGGAAAGATATAGTATATTTGATTTATAATATTACCACATTTAACTTTAACTTTGGAGTTTGCATGTTTGAGATTTAAAAAAAATTGGTTCCAAAAAGCAGCGTAGATTTTTTTCCAAACCCGGATGTTCTAACGTTCATTATTAACAGTTTTTTTTGCGAAAAGGAACAAGTTCTTAATTGCTAGAATTCCATTATAAGATGCCAAAAGCATTGAGCAGTATATTTTAGGGACCAAAAATTCGAATTTGTTGTTGAAATGACAGAAATTCATGTTCAACTTGATCTATTTTCGTGTTTTGTGCCGGTATAAATTTCCAAATTTTTTTAAAAAGTAGGACAAAACTAATCACTGCTCCACAATTCAAATTGTCTTCAGTAAAGTGGCCCAATCAAAATATCAATAAAGTTATCGACAATAGTCAGAACAATTTTATTATTTTATTCCGTTTTGCTGTCGCACTGCTATATGCAGTACAAGAACGAAAAAATTGTTAATTTGAACATCAATTTGTTTCTACTTTCATCTATCGGGAAAACAGAATTTACAAGCTTTTAATCAGGGCGTACTTGCAGCAATCTGTCTGGGAAAAGAAAAATAATTAATAAAACTGCCCCAAAAATATTAATTCTAGCAGAAAATTTTTCTTGTAACAATCATCTCATTATATTTTTTTCTCGGAATTGAAAGGTTGGTCCCTTTCTCCCTTTCTCTGCATTTGATGTGATGATTTGAAATAAACACTGGCCATCCGGAACCTTTTTGCGTTTTGCAATTATAAATTCAACGTTTGCTGAAACTAGAGCGGATTTGTGCCAATTAGTTGTCCAAACTATTTGCAAGAGTTTTAATATTTAACTATTGTAGTGTAGCAGTGAAAATACTGAATGTGCACCTTCAACCAATCAGAGACTGAGAAGACACTATTCTCTTTTATATAGAGAGAACTGAACTAACTGTAGTCAGTCTTTTAGTTAGATACACCATGTGTATACCATTGACTCCGGTGCTATACTTCTTAAACACCGTAATAATAGAAGTTTACTCTCAGTGTTTTACAGAGTCGGTTAGTCTTAGAGATATAGATAAGTCTACTTCGCGCGCAGAAATAAGTAGCCCTCGCTCTTTATACTTTAAGGCTGTAAAAGGAGCCCATATCGGTTCTGCCTTATTATCATCACTGGGATAGATGGACTAGTTGAGTAGATTGTCATAAGGAAAAACGCTTTTCTGAGGTGTTTCTACTTCTTCTGACCTCGATTCATTTAACGTCACTTAATTCAACATCATAACTTTTCATCGGTCTATCATTTTACCCTTCTATCTTTTCTGTCCTCATCTCATCTATTATTCCATCCGGCAAAATAGCAGTCGACATTGCCAGTGTGTTTTCCCATAAATTAGTGGATGAATTGCTCCTTTTAATGCTTGGTCATTTATAGATTTTTCGGAAACTATTTCGTGAAAATTCAGAGAGATCCATCAATGAACAAAGTAGAATGCAACATGGAAATTGTGATGCATTCCACAGATGAGTTTTATTAATTTATCAGCATTTCATTGATGCATTACCCAATGAGACCCCCCTCTGTTCATCCCCAGCCACACCTCTTTTATCTTTAATAACAAATCAACAGCTCATTATTTTTTTGTTCTAAAACAAGAAAATATAGGCAAACATATTTGTTTAGTGATATACGACAAAACAATAATGTGTATTTGGTCTTCAAGTAGTTCTTCGAATATATCAGTTCAAATATTTTATACTCCTATGAACTTTTAATGGCTTTCTTTTTCCAATACGTAGCATTTATTCATAGACTGAAGAAAAAGATGGGAACCCCTGACTGTCACGAAAGCAGGCAAATGCGGCAAAGAAATATGAAAAGTCGAATTTATTTTCGCCAATAAAAATTATAGAGTTATAGTCCCACCAATATAGTACCACAACTGCTCTTCAAAAATTGGGACAGATTGTTACAAAGATTCCAGCTATCACTTTTGAAGTTAATTTTATCAAGAACAATAACTCAACTCACAAGGTTACGTTCTTTTCGTTTGTGGTCCACTCACAAATATCTCGCTAATATACGATACTCTGTTTCACCCATTATCAGACACACTCTTTGAATTTCTTAACGGAATATGGTCTGAAATACAACCCTCGGAAAGAGAAGGGATATTTAGAAAATCTTCTCTCGAATTTCTTAAACGCCTCGCACCTACACTTAAAGCCAATGCTTCACACTCTCGAAAAAAAGCGTACAGAAAATCACTCGACAGGAAATAGAAGGATTCACTCACCTTTCAATGATATACACAAGCTCAGTCACAGATGCAGAATTAAATGAAGAAAAGGTTTTTTATTTCTCTCACACTCCTATCTTGGTATATACACAGATTTTGGAAAAGTCTGGTAAGACACATCTTTCCAGCCACAAAACTAATAGCAGAAATTTATCCACGAGTAATAACTAAATTACTTGAAACACTCCATTACATATATAACCCAAATTGACTTCCACAAAATTTCGTAAAAATTACGGAAGTTCCATCCGAAACTATCCAAAAATTATCTATTAACCACCAAAATATAGAAATTAGAAACTATAATGCAGAAACACAACCATTTACTTGTACAAATATCACAGAAAACAGAAATACTTCTCTGGAAGTCTCACCCATTGAACATATGGATACAATAATCCACTCTCAACAATTAGAAAGTCGTATAAACGAAACTACGGAAACAGATATCAACTCAACACTGTTAGATGATGGAACAATTTTTTCATCACACAAGGTAAACACATTAATTGATCTTGGAGACAATGATCAAAACAATAACCAGAATGACAATAGTAGTAATGACAATCACAACTCTACAACTAAAACCACCGATAACACGTATATTTACCAAAATCACCAGCAAACTCAACTGAATTGACACAAAATTCAGATCCATTAAGCAAAACTATACCAATATTACCGAATGTAAACACACCTTTCCCACGTCTACACAGACAGAATTCCGTACACTTTAATATTGAACCCATCATTCTTAATAACTCAACCCAACCCACACAAGGGACTAATCAAATTATTCAAATCACTCCACAACAATTAGTAAATATCGTTAGACAAATAATTTCACAAAGTACACAACAAAGTACAAACGCAACGACTACTTATTATATAAAAGCGGCGTCTACAAAAACGCCATCTCTTGTAGCTCGTAGGAATACACAATTGATGTATCCCTACCTAGGCGGCTCGGTGCCAATGCAACAGTCTTTAAGACCGTTTGACGGTACTGATCCCACCTATAAAACAGAAGAATTTTTAAAAGCTATCACATCAAATATGTTAATGAAAGCAGGACCAGAGCAGACTGATTCACCATTTCATGAAGCCTGGATCTTGAAAAGAATTGCCATGATCAAAACGGCCCTAAAAGGACCAGCAAAACAATTGTATTCACATCTTCCACTAGATATCAGAAAGAATTGGCAAGCGTTTTGCCGTGAATTTCAGAAACATTTGACAATCAACAATTGCAAACACACAAAATTTTTACTAGAAAGCATAGCACGTGCTTCTGGTGAACAAATTAAAACGCTAGCACTTAGAATAGAACAAATGACTCGAAAAGCATATCTTAACAATGCTCCGGACATGCGAAATGCACAAATGAATGACGCACTCGTCAAAGCACTTGATCCACAACTCGCTAGAATAGCACATAAAAAGATTGCAAATCACAAATCCACCGAATTGGAACCACAACTTCACAACTTCCATTTGCACAACTTGTTGAAAAAATACACCAAGAAGACATTACAAGAACACATATTGATAGACACAAATTAAATACAAATTCTACTATTTCACCCTCAATTAATAATCTCCCCCTTCAGATAGACAATCTCACAGTAGACGATATACACACAAGGGAACAAGATATTGCTCACGAAATAAATGTAGTACGACTCAAGTACTCAAATGACCCTAACTTCAAAGAAAAACCACTCTTCCTAAAATTTTGCAAAAAATGTTCACGGTTAGGATATATTATTTCTACGTGCCCTGAAAAAAGGTATTCAAAACCACTCGATAAGCCTAATTTTCAAAAACAAATTTTTAACCAAGCAATGAAAGGCAATCAAAATCTTGGCAACAGACATGTAACATCGAATAATATGGCAGGTAAACCACCACCATATTCACATCGCTCTCACAGCAATAGCAGAGAACACCGACATCACTCAAGGCAGACAAGTCCAAACAAATTTTCCCAAAATAACTCAAAACCCTATTATGGGAACAGCAGCTTCAAACCACCGAGTAGAAACTGTTCACCATATCCAAGACCAAATTTTCAAACTAACTCACAATATAATTCTAGACCATAATCACCTCACTATAATCGGGACGGAAATAGCTCACGACGACCGTTCTCACAATATAGACTTCGTAATGTTAGAAATTACATTAATTCATTGCTAGATCAAGAACAATCAGACAACAGTACGTCAAACACTGAAAATATAGAAACCACAAATGTCTCCAACGAAACCTTCCTGGAACAACAATTTAACGATTTACTTTTAGAATCAAATCAGGATACAGAAGATGAATATTTCAATTGCCAAGAAGAATGTAACACTCTCACAGAAGAATACATTCTCTCTACCTCCTGTTAAAACAACATTTGGGTACTACCACTTACAATATACACACAACAAACACTTGATCATAAGAAAACAATCTCCCCACCACATCTAGAAATAGATTTTTTACTAGACTCTGGTGCAACACTCAATATATTGAACACTGACACTTGAAACGAAGTTAAAGAATACCACAAATTACAGCTGAAAGCATCAACATTTGTTCTCTCAGCTGCAAATAAATCTACATTACAGTCAAAAGTTACTGTAAAATTTACACTCTACGCAGACGTAACCGAGAGTCGAACTCTCAAAAACACTTCGTTTACACTCACTTTTCAGGTATCAAACACCAAATTAAATATACTAGGCAGAGCGCTCTTAGAAAAAAACATAGATTCAAAAAAATGTTCATCTCATACACTCGAGATCAAACATAATAATTATATAGAATCACTAAAATTTTACGATTCATCAATTAAACCACCCCCGTATTATTCACGATTTTTTCCAGTAATTGGAGATCACTCAGTATACTTTACACCCTCTGAACACCGAATTTTAACTTATTCTCTAACTGCATATGAAAGTAAGAATAAAAAAGCGAGTGGTACTATCCTCTACGCATCTGATTTTTAACTTATACCACTACAAAAAAAATATGTTTTTCCCAATAATGGATATAAATAATCTCGAATATCCTTATCAGTCATTTATCCAGATGTTAATACAAAATCCTATAAATCACCCACTTACACTCGTAAAAGAATAAATGGATATGCACAACAAGATGTTTCACTTAATGATTATCAAACCACAAAATATTGCATCAATGAACTCAGGGAATTCATAGATGCTTATACTTTAAATTACCTCACACAAGGTACGTCAGAAACACTTAGAAAACTCTATTTTTTAAATCTTAGTAAACAACAAGAACGCGAATACAAATCACAACAGAAAAAATTCATCATACCTTTTGATGTATCAAAATTCACTGAAGCAGATAAAGAATTTCTCTCCATGTTTAATTTTGAACACACAAAATTAACACAAACACAGTTTGAAAATAAGCACAATTCCTAACACAATTTCAAAAATGTTATGCAACTTCCAAATTCGATGTTGGAAAAATTAAGGTAGAACTAAATCTCGCCCTTAAAGCAACAGCTATCTTCAAAAAGCAAAGAGCTACTCGTATTCCACTCCAATTACAAGATAGAGTACAACACTTACTCGACATCCTAACACACTTTGACATCATAGCACCCATAAGTACAGACCCTCTAACCACCGGAAATACATTCATTAACCCAGTAATCATCCTTAAAAAACGAGAATCCTTAAAAATTGTCCTAGACGCTCGTCAATTAAACACGTTGACGAGACATGTAGTTGGCCCATAGAACCAATCCAGTTTATTTTAACAAGGATTAAGGGACTAATTTTCTCTATAGCTGATATGAACAGTGCATACAACCAAATGTCACCTGATAAACCATCAAAAAGACTCACGAATTTTGTGATTGTTGGACAACAGTACTGTTTTAAACGCTTATTCTGTGGTATTTCTATTGGACCAGCAGCTTTTTCATCCCTCATGAGCAGTATTTTCAAACCACTAATTCGAAAAAACAAAATAATCACTTATCTTGATGACGTGTTCATCCAAGGTACAACAACAGACACAATGTTGCAAATACTTACTCAATATCACACTATTTTAAAGAATGAAAACTTCAAAGCCGCTCCAGATAAATCTTTCTTGTTCTTACACTCAGTTAAATTTTTAGGACACCAAATTCAAAATAATCACATACAACCAGTCAAATCAAAAATGGACGGATTTTTAAAACTGCAGCCACCCAAAAAAAAAGAAATTTAAAATTATGTTGGATTTCTCACCTTTATATCAAAATATATATACAATCTACAAGTTATTCGTCGACCTTTTTATCTCCAACTCAGAGATACAACAGATTTTTATATGGACTGCTGAATTACAACAAACATTTGATAGAATGAAAAAAGAACTTACGGACGGAACACTCCGCCTCGCAATCCCTAATTCAGAAAAAATCTTTTATATCCTCTGCGATAATTCTAACTATGGCATTGGAGCTGCACTCCTCCAAAAAAATCGATTTGGAAAAATGGAGTTAGTGTCGGCAAACTCTCGTCTATTTTCAACCACAGAACTTAGACTTTCCACCATTCTCCGCGAATGTTCAGCTATCATATATGCACTTTCAGAACACGAGTTCCTTAATCGAGGATCCAAACACCCAATAATATTATACACTGACCATAAACCAATTTTATTCTTATTCATACAACAGAATAAATCAAACCACAGAGTTTACAAATTTCAATTAACTCTAATGAAATTTCCAAACTTACACATAGTTTGGACTGAAAGAAAAAATCTTTCACTTCCAGACTTACTAAATCGCTCACTGACGACAACAACACAAGACGAACACCGTCTTCGTCCAGTCGAAATACCAGATTTGATTAAATTTTTTCTAACGCACAATCAAAATACGCAACCTATACAGTGTCATTACGCTGTATCAAAAAAATACATTAATTCAGTATCTACAGACACTCATGTAGAATCACCACACATTCCAATCTAATTACAGATTAACGACAATTACTTCAAAATACAACTAGAAAATGATCTTTATCTCCCAGTTTCACATTATGAATTTAAAACTAGGGCACAGACTCTAGAGAATATGCCCCAACAAAAACTACAACAATTTAAAAATAACTACTCTTTACCAGAAATCTATAATATCATACAACACAGAGATGTTACATTAATACAAACAGAACCATTCACACAATCCAATCACAACGCGAATTATGCCGAATTAATAAATAGTTTAAATTTTTCACTCCCAGCAATGGACGACTTTATACCATACTCCCCAACCCTTTATAATTACTTCTACGAAGAACAAACTGAAATAAATGATACACTTCTCTATGAAACACAACAACAAGACCCAGTTCTCAGACAACCTTTACTTTGGAAACACTAAAAAAATTTCCCCCAACCCCTTCACTAACTATGCGAGCGAATAAAGGATTACTACACTTTAATCGACGTTTTCCAAATTTAATTATTAACGAAGACAATAATCTCCTGTATTAGATACAAGAAACAACGTCACCAAAAAATTGCCAACCACTCTCTCTTCATATAGTCATTTTTTATAAAACACACTCTAATGATCGTTCAGGACACTCTGGTCGTGAAAAAACACACGAAACGATCACGGAAAATTACTATTTTCCAAACATTAATATATGGATAGCAATACTTACACAAGATTGCTTGAATTGCCAGACTAGCAAATCCATGCCAAACCTCTTAATGGCACCACAACAGCCATTTTAGCATTTTTAGAAGCTTCACCATACTTCAATCACCGTATTTCAATGGATACAAAAGGCCCAATCTCACCGTCTTAGGTCTATGTTATTGTAGACGCAGTTACACATTATGATGTACTCCACCCTTCACCCAAAAATGATGCCACTCATGCACTCAAATTTTTATTTGACCAATGGATTGTTCAATTCGGAAAACCAGATGTTTTGGTAACATATAACGGAAAAGAATACATTAACGGAGAATTCACACGTTTCTGCCGTACATATAATGTACAATTCAAAGCAGGTACGCCATATGCACCGTGGTCTAATGGACTCGTTGAAAACAGTAATTGCCAACTAAACACATTCCTTCGTACAGTCTTAGACTCACAATATGACACGTGGTCACAGAAAGTAAAAGTCTTTCCTGTTGCATTCAATTCACAAGTCAGGACAAATATGAACCTTTCACCATATGAACTTGTATTTGGTCAAAATCCAAAGAAACCCATAATGTTCAACCTATCTTCCACTATAGATAGCTTAGGAAACTGTAAACATACAGAAAATTCACCATGCAGTTCCTTACCTAATCAGACACGTACTAACCACTTAGGTCATCATCCTCAAATAAAAAAGTTACAGAAAGGAATCTTTGCACATTGGTTTTACTTAATCATGAGAAGATACACTCGGAAGTTAATAAAGAAATAAACATTTAACGCACATTTATAAATCGCCGTTTTGGTCCGGCGCCACCACTCAAATTAAACACTTATGTTTTAATTGTAAGAAAACACACAAATCGGAGTATCAATAAAGATCCAGCCACAAAAAATTGGGCCTTATAAAATTATAGATACTCCTACATTAGTTACGTATAAACTAGAAGATTTCTCTGGTAAACCCGTCATAGAAGTAATATAGTACCATATTATCCCAAAGAACTCTTCGTTCAAGAACAAATGGAGAAATACTTCTCGGATAATTCACTTTTAATGTTCTATCCGAAAAAACCACCACTTTTCAAGTTGAAGTCTGTCTCATTCAGTCTAGGCAATTTAAAGGTACCATCCACAGATTACCTTCACCCAACTACCTTATAACACGTCTGAAATACTCGAACACACTTCGGAAAACTACACTACCAGAAACAATCGTCTTTGACGGCAACCAATAAAAGACTACAGTCTTTATACCACAATCAAAAATTTCGGCGTCACGAACAACGCACACTTAAAACCATTCACACTTTACTAAAAGAACACACGTTAGATCACTCTCCTCGCTTTAAATAGCCGAACACAATCTAGCATAAAACGCTAAATAGCTACTATAAATAATTCACATAAAAATACAATTCACTCGTTCTCTTATACGAGAGGGAAAATTCGGATAGTTCTTTCACCCCTCTCCCCTGTAATACAATCACTTTCACTGGGAAAGTTAATAAAACCCCTTAGCCCAGTAAACAAAGCACACGACCAAGCTCTTCACTTGCTACCCTAGCAGAACCACAAAAACCCATCCATCAGAAAATGAAAAGAAGGGAATTACAGGCCATTCCCCACGATAATAAAAAAGAAATTAACTAAAAAGTAAGTTAATAACCGACCCACAGCTCGGTCGGGGAACAATTCCCTAGACTCATTTATTTGCCGAGATATGACACGGTAACTTTTTTGTACCCGACTTAAAGGCGTGGTCAGGCAAAATCATATCGTCTAAAATCACTTTTCAATCCACCGCTCTCGAAACTTAGTTGCTTCTATCTTCTCTCTTCTCTTTCAACAATATTCAAAACATTGTACTTTCAAACTTCTCTTCTCCACTTTTCTAATTTTTAACTTAGAAAAATCTCTCACTTTCTAAGTTTTAATTTTCACTTTTCACTTCTCTTCTCTCTAACTAAAAAGAACGGTCTCACAGTACAGTTCCTTATCTTTTTTAATTCCTAACTTCTTTGACTTTGCTCACATCTCACAGAAAGCTCCCAAAAATCTGCTCACGGAAGCAACAACAACAGCACTCAAATCACAACTTTCACTGTCACAGTACTCAAATATTTCTCCTCGACAAAACCTTACCAGGTATGCACATAATTTCTCAACACAGACTAGAAGTGTTGTTTAAAAGATCACCCTACGCGGATACATTTAGATAAATTCAAAATTTTAAACCTAGACAAGTCTGCTTGCAAGATAGCTTTTGCAACATTGATCACATTCTATTTTCACACACTTGTTGTGAATGTGTTTTTTATATTAGAGAATTTAATAAGGAACACATCGCTCTTTTCTATCTTTCAATTTCTTCACCACAATCAACGCCTAAACTCACTGAAATTCTTTATACTTATATTGTCTGCACCGTTAATCTTGACGCTGTCCCAGCCTCATATGATATAAAATTTATTAAAGAACTCCTAAGATTGGATGAACAATACCAGCAAATTGTCCAACAACAACAACAACACAACAATTGAAATTATATATTCACACGTTATTTTTTCATTTGAACGAAAAGACTATACAATTGCTGAATTGTTAACAGTTTTCTCTGCTGATTTTTTATATCTCATCTATCTCCATAATGTCATCCCACCAGAATCACCCTGCGCAGCAATCAGAGTAAGTTTACCCAATTTAAATCTTTTATTTACTCTTTATCCCACCTCTACTGACTATAAAATTTGTTATTGCGATAATTGCCCCACTCTGGGCCAAAAATTATTGTCACAATTGCGTCCTCTAGTCAACAATCAAACACTATTCCAAGTGCTCCCACCGTCTCAGAATCGCCTAGTTGCTCATACTGCGAAGCAACTAAGCAGTCAACACCCAAAAAGTCAGCATTTAAACTCTTTAATAAAACAACCACAAAACAAGAAACCGAGGAAAACCCATACTCAGTCATTACTACTGCCAAATCTACAGATAGACCTCGTCCTACTAGACACTCCACCCCACTTTACCCCACAATCGGTAATCCCATATCCCCCATCAAAGTCAAAAACAAATACACCAAACGCAAGCATAACAACAAAAACAAATAACTGCACAAACTTTATTGCAATACTCTGGTTTTCTTCCAAATACGACACTCCCCCACCCACATTTATACCAGCTCCTCCACAAGCACCACAACTTGAATTACTTAATTATTCAAACACTCCTCAGTTCTCCACTCAACCAATAAATTTTGCAAACATCGATAAAACTATTAGCTCAGAATTGCCACAGCCAATTCACACTGTCTCAAATTTTCACAATACCAGACAAGGTATTAGTCTACTTTCTGACACTTCTAATTTTGATCAGATTAGTTCTCAATTTTCTTTACCTACTGCATCACAAATTGCGAATAATCCCTTTAATCCGCCACAAAGACAAATAACAAATTTTGAACGCTTGTTATCACAAGCAAACTGGAACCACTCTTTTAATATGGTCAAATCATCACCCTCATTTCAAAGCTCACTGCCACTAAGTTTTCCGGGTACACAACCCATTATCACTCTAAGTTAAAATTCACCTACACCAGATCCTGATCAACATTCTCATCACTGTATTGGGAAACAACCCGACACGACACGAACTTACCCAACTCTACCACTAAAATTAGATCCTAAATTTATTGTCCTCCCATCCGCCCTCTTTGGAGACCATAACAACGGAGAGCAATTACATATTTGGGCTAAACAAAGAATCTCCAAGTCTTATAAGATAACACCCGCTCAAAAGCAAAGAGCTCACGAATTATTAAAACAATCAAAAATCACATTTTCTGTTGAAGTACTTGTCGGACAAGATAAACTTATCTTTCACCCACAAGCTGCAGCACCACCTATTTTTAGAGTTAAAACAAATCCATCACACTTTATTTGTGAAGAAATACACTACAAATTTGATAGATACACAAAAAACACCGCAGGATATTTTGTCTTCTATAATCCACACTCTGGACTTTCCTACATATGTCCTCTACAAATTTAATTCTCATATTACTTAATTTATTCTTTTCATGCCCGCTTCCAATAAAACAACCAATTAAAGTTGACCAACGTTTGCAGTATTGTAAGCTTACGCGCTTACGCCAAACACGCTAATCTTAGCGACAAGGAGATTTTTGTCGAAAAATCGGACTCAAAAGAGGTTTTCGGTTTGCTCACGATAATTGGTATGTTAATAATATGGAACAACCTTACTTCCCCACAGAAATTGAAGCTCGTAGAGAACTTGCACGCGTTGGTCTCATAAGTAAAAAACATTATCGCCCTCAAATGATACAATTTGAGGTACTAGACGACCCGCACTGGCAAGCTAATATAGAAGAAAAACAAGGCCGTTTTTGTTTAGATTTTTATAGAACCTTTTCCTTCCAACACAGAAGCATGGTTTATAACCCACGCGACAATAATTTGATTCCTAATGCCAGAGATAATCCCCACACACCAGGATGGTCACATCAATTAACTAACGTCACTCTCACTTATGATGTTGCCTCAGAACACATGTACTATGGCAAAGTTCGCATTAAGTTCGATTTAGAACGAGGCCACTGTCCTCCAAATCACGCTATTAAAGCCACAGTATTTGGGAACCCGAAAACCACTGCCGTATTGTTGATGTTGGAAGATCACACGCACGTATGATTAAATTTCAAAAAAGATACTTCATTGAAACACTCAAAAGTAATGAAACTAATTCTGGTTATAAACACAATGCACACATGAATTCAAGTCGTTTTCAAAATCACCTTTACGATGAATCCGCACTTTCTCGTTTTGAGGTTCTCACAAAACCTCTCTACAAATGTAATGAAGACCGCCCATATTATGCCACTCAATATCAAGACATTTTTATACAAAACAAAGAAGGTTTTAATTTTGTGAAGGTTTTAATTTGTAATTTTGAAAACTGTCAACCGACTTTGATAACACTCTGACGGACCACGCTCTTTAACACCCTACACAAAAGCAAATATCCGTGATCGATATGTTGTTCCACAAGAATCACAGTAAAAAAATTACGAGTTATTTAGAAAACAAAATTGGTTTGGCGTGGTTCACCCTAACGTCCAAATCGATGCAAAACTTGATTACTTTATCAGTCGAGTCTTGCTCGAAATGGATAAAGCAAGTTTGAATATTTATAAAAAACTCTGCGACTTAGTCCACGATTTAAAACAAAATGCTTTCATTTTACTCACACAGAAATTTACTTGAGATGGTTATATTATTACAGGACAGCGACACACATTCGCTACACTTAAAAGTCAAAATGTAATTTCACTCTTTCAATGTAAAGTTGGTTCATCAACCCTTTATGTAATAGAAAATCAATGCTTCGAATGTATTCCTATATACTACCAAAACAAATATTAATTTGTAGACCAAGTCACCCGAAAGACCTTCCCCTGGTCTATTAAAGCATCATGTAAATCTGAAAATTTTGATCAACAAATCTCACTCGACCCAGACGGCGATGACAAATATCGCTTAACACCCTATCCAATTAAGGCGCGAAACGCCGTTAAAACTTTCACGCCTGACGAAGTTGAAAACCGCTTCACCCACGCAGATTTTACAGCGCAACAACTTGGAATATACAGTCAACACGACTGGACTAAATCAATAGATAAGATGAGATTTAACCAATTAGTCGACGATGCAGCCGAAAAATTCGAAGTACCACGAGCAGTACATTTTACAGATCTCGCAAAACATGCAAAATTTCAAGCACAATTCTCCCAATTACGAACAGAATATAATGTTTATTTTAACAAACTATTTATTAACGGCAAAGAATTCATACACCGCCAACTTGTTTGGCGTGACTTGATGAATGCCAATTATTTAAAAGAATCCCTCATATGAATCTTCGGATACCCTTGGTACGTATTATAGAAATAGCCATTATATGGACGGTTTCTAATTTCTTACAGTGCCTTTCATCGTAGTGCATTTAACACCTATAATCTAAAATCAATTTTAGGACCCAATATCACATTGGCTAAAAGTATAACCTCCGGATTTTTTAGAGTATTTTTTACAAACAATATACCACGTGCTATAATCCGATTCCACACAATTTAAACCATCATCACCTAAAAAACGACGTAGACACTCAATTGACAGTTGCAGTCCACACTCTCAACATGAATTGAATTTATTATAAAAAAAGTTTGAAAATTTCTGTAAAAAATTCTCTTCTCCTGTACACAATAACTCAAATAAACGACACACTTCCACTTTACCAGATTCTATTTATCAATGCTAAGAAGCACCAATTGATTCTCGCACGAAACCAAATTTTCTTTCTCTACACCTACACATTTTTCACCCTAATAAGCTGAAACGCTTACGTGGAATCTCTCTTTCTAGAAACTCTTTTGACAAAGATCCTGACTATCAGGAAATTCCAGAAGAACCTTTTTCCTAACGTTCCAAGTACTCCTCTTTCACACTCTTTTTGCTTGAGTAACTCCACTGCAGTTCCTACCCACCAAGAAGGAGGCTCACCAATCCCCCCAAATGCCGATACTACAGCATACGACCTCATCTTGCTGGAGGTTGATGACATTCAGCCATCACCCCTCACTCCACTGGTACTGGCATCCACATTGCCCGAGCCAGTTTGCAAAATGCAAACACCAGTGTCTTCATGATGGCGCAATCCTCCCCACAGCCACAGTCTGCGGACACGGCAAATTTTGCGCGGGTGGACCCACTGCCCTCATCCGCCACCTCTTCCTGGAGCTCAAGTGAACTTCACCTGTACATAGACAGTGACACGAGCTAACCCTCATTTCCTACAGGACTGTAAAACTCGTCACAAGAGCTGCTCCTCCAAGGAACCAGCCAGGTGCCACAGCCACCTCCACTCTTTTCTATTGCGCGCAGTATCTACATCAAAACCACCAATCCAGCCTACTAGCATTCCCTCTTGGGCTGATGGTCACTGGTCTTCACTCAGACACAGCCACTGGTCTTCCCACGCCAGTAATACCAACACCGCATACAAAACGCCCGCCGGTACCCTCACCGCGGTACGGCCCGGCTTTACCACCTCTAAGACCACAACAATCTTTCCATCAGCCACCCCCCTACGACCGACCCACTTCAACAGATAATTACCCGTGCAGCGGCCCCTCACACGCTGAAGCCCACAGCCAGTTCCTGTTCTCCTAGACCATTGGAGAACGAATATGTCCAAGAAGGACGGGACAAGGATTTGCCACTCGATTGCTTGCACTTTCCTCTAAACCCTCGCTTCACGGAACGATTTTGGCATCTGTCTAAGTATTTCTTTGCACTTGCGGATCGCCCCATCGACTATCTTAATACTTTTTTCACTCTCAACACTGCACCCTACAAAATTTATGCTAAATATGACCCCTTCTATTTACAATTCGGTTTTTTGCATCCCACGCAGATGGATGTAAATAACACTACTCACAAAGTAAATTGGGTGAAGATGCTTCACACGATGCACAACTATTTATTTGTGCAGCATCACTTTCAGCACACTAACCCGATTATCCACATGAATTCGCGTCTTCAGGACGCTAATACAAAGCTGACTTCACCATATTATATGAATTACAGTTGCATCATTCCACCCAAGTACTGTGAAGGAACCCTCCGTAATTTTGATCCGTTCAAAAATTACTTCAACTTTTCTCCACTCTATGCCAAGACTAATCGTCCCATCCTCGTCCCAATCAAATATATACAATGCGTAGGAGGAAGCGCCACGAAGTGTGCTTATGCCCACACTTTCAACCTCCTCTACAGAAGGATTGGATGGCCGATAAGCTCTACAATCGGCAGCCTTCACAAGATGAAACACAAATCTTCAATCACTTTCTATTCCAAACAGAAATCTCCTCGTGCAAACCAGACAGAGACTACGGACTACAAGCGATCCTCCAACTGGGGATAAATCCTCACTACAGGACAGTGAGAGCAGTTGGGCATACTCTCAACAGGACTGACGTTACTGGCCAGCAAACCCTGTAACTGGCACCTTCACTGGTTCTACAATCAAGACGAACCTCTCCACTGACGAAACTAGTCACCACTTTCAGCATAATTTTTGTCTGCAAAAATTGAGTGTACCGAAAATTACTCTAATTAGATGAATTTTTAGACCTGATATTTCTTTGTCCTGATTTCATTAAACTCGAGCTTTAACACTTGCTTTTTCGGCGTTTCTTTTCAATAATGATCATCAATGGATCAAACTTTATTGTGTTATATTTTAATCTTCTTTTGGGTTCAGCATAATCAATCTTTTCTGCCCCCAGAAATCTTTAATAAGCAGCAGAAAAAAGTCTCTCTGCTCCGTTTTTTCTCTCTTGGCACCTGTAGGGAAACTAATTTGAATTGTTCGAAAATTATTTTCCAAGAAAAAAATGTTTGGCATTGGATTTTTTTGCCAACACGTTTAACCCAGAGAATAGCCTAAATTGTAATTTTCCTAATGTTCAAATTTTTCAACTTGCAGAGAAAGCAGAAAATAATTTCATTTGCCATGCTCAATTCATGAAACTAACTGCAGGCTCCAAAAAATATTTAGACCGTTCAATTCAAAAATCTTCAAAAGAAAAATGAATTCGAAAGTTCAATTGTAGTTTTCTCTACATTTTTAAAACATAAAGTTGTCATTCGTTGAGCAAAGATTTTTTGAACTGAAATATTGGTAGACCAATATCTCACAAAAGAGGAATGAATCCACGTAAATTTGTGCATCAAATCTTCAAAAAAGTTGCTTTTTAACGTATATCTTGTAACTTTTGCACAATTAACAATTATATGACTACTAAAACTAATTTGAAAACTTTTCATTAAGAAACTCATGAAAATAAATACGTGAGCGCAAAGGTACATGAAGCAGAGAGGTTGAAGTCCTAAGAACATTCCAAGGAATTTGCTGAACTTCATACAAAATACGGAATAAGTCAGATGGCCTTTTTAAATGAACAAGGAGGCTCGATAATGTGCGTTCGCACATGATGTTTCGACCCCGCTCATCCGGTAATGATCTACCAAATGAGGGGTAGATGGAAAACTTTCAAACATTCACATATTGTTCAACAAACCACTCAATGAGTAAAATCATGCCGCATTAGAGGGTTGCTAAAACCCGTCAGTAATGACGCTATAAGACAATCTACACGTAAAATAAGAACAAACATTAATGACTCTCAAAACCCGATATCTATGTTTAGAAGAAAACACAAAGACAAAACAATGGCACAGATAACACCTAAACTAAAACAAACTATGAGACATATTCTCAATGAGGCTCCTAAAAGTTCCAAAAATGACTGAGGAAAAAGAAAAGTTCAAAAATAAGCCTCCAGTTTTGAAAACTATTATTTTCTTAGTGATTAAAACCTTTAGTTATCAACCGAAATCTTTAAAAAGGTTTGCTTGCACCTCATGATGTAGAATTGAGGAAACAATTGCAAACTGTTGATATGAAACTATTAAGGGAGCAATTCAGACCTACCATTTTTCAATTTTGTCATGCGACTAAGCCTAAAAAACAGGCAGAGTTTTTTTTAAATCAAATAATTTATCAAGAAAACGGTGTCTAAGCCCTTTGAATGATTATCTGTCCACTGAGAGCGTTAAACAGTTTCAATGGTGCACCTCTTCAACGTCAAAGTGAAATCCTCGTTAAAAAGGTATTCTGACAAGGAAACAAAGAATAAACTCGAGAAACTAGCAAATGTCAAAAATCGCATTTCTTAAAATTTGAGAGTTTGTAGTATCAAAGCCAAAAATCCATCAGCTGAAGACAAAACAGTTAAAAATTTGACTTTGGTACATTAGAAAGAGGATAAGGCCTGCTTTTTAGAGACTAAGCTACCTTTTGAAAGAAAGAAGAAAAAAATTGACAAAGCTCAAAAATCCATTGATTTATTTAAAAAAAATTGATTTCAAAAGTCACGAAGGCCAAAAGTTTTCAAGTAAAATTAAAATATGTGCTGTTAAGATATCCATTTGGGCTCGGTATTAGTGGTTCAAAGTCAGAAGACTACCTAAAACAAACACTAAACATGGACTGAATTAAACTTCAATAATCTATTATACGAAACATCAGTATTGAAGCCATTAAGATTTTAAAAAACTAAAAAAAATCAGATCAACGATAAAAAATTTATATTTTCTTCGCTTGAGTTTCAGTTTATTAATAAGGGGTTCTCATTTTAAATTGTCTATGTGGTAAAGACAACAAAATACAAACTTTTGACAAGTATAGAAAGCTCATAAAAATTATTACGAAAAAGATTTATAAGTCAAGATGTCATTATTAGAAACATATAATCAACAAAAAAAAGTTTGTTTGAGCAGAGAGTTGTTGATACCTATCGATAATGAGACTAAATTGGACGATGTCAAAAACAAGAACAGAAAAGATTCAAATATCGTTTTGTTTTCTGGGAATATTTCAACTGAGAGTCATTAAAACAATTAATTTCGAATTGAATTCACTGAATGAATTCATTCACACTTACTAAGGAAACTGTTGTGATCTTTCATATCCTAGCATATTTTGAGCGACTGCAAAAAACATAAAAAAATTAAAATTTCTGCTAAGTTTTTCGATAGAACGGTTTCCGAGTAGGCCAAACCATAAGATATTCACCAAAAGATCGAATATATATTCAATTGCGCATTCTCTACGTGTCATTCGGACCTGTAGTTAATTTGATAAGTTGTCAAACCAAAGAAATTGAACCTTAGAATCGGGCTAAATGCAAAAATAACAAAGTAATTTAAGAAACCCGTATTACTGAGGCCAAAAAACGATTACTTAAAGATAAAACCCTTATCGAAACAAAATATTGAGAAACGATTGAGCTGTTTTTACTGAGACTAAGCTACAAGTCGGCAGAAGTATGTTAGAAAAGTTTTCTTGGCATAGCTCAAAAGTTCACTAAAACTTTCTTAAAACAACTTTACACAAATTCATAAGAACCGTAAGATTTCAATTGAAATTACGCGATATTTTCAGTTGTGCCAATTAAACAAACCAATTGGTTGTTTGATTTCAGACAGAGCCATGAGACTACGCCTGCAAAAAGAACAATATGTGCAGGTAAAACACTAGAATTCAATTGAGTTCTTATTAACAAAACACTTATGAAAACTTAAAAACCATGAGCTCATTCTCAAAAGCTAACATGTTTTGTTTCATGGAAAATAATTTTACGTTTATTAGACTTGCGTTGATTGCACTTTGATTTGAAGTCATTTTCTCAGTAATTAACAAAAAAAAAATCTAAAAAAGGGCAAAATTGTTTTGAAAAAATTTTTTGCCCCTATACAATCGGAACAATTTTTTATTATCGGAGTCCAGGAAGCGATCAAAGCTAGACCTGATATAGCTGTGTTCCTAACAAATCAACTAATTGTTCCAAAATATTTGCCAGATAGACAGTTTGACAAATAAAACCTGTCTATATATTAAAAACAAGTCAAGTTCTTTCAAGAATACTTTCAAGAAAACTATTTTGGAAATGCAAAAAAGAAAGCCCTCCTTGTGAGTTTTAATAGATTGTGTTAGCAATTTTCATCTCTCTACTTCTGGCAAACTTAAACAAATTAGGCAAAAATCATTTTTGGCAGCATTTTTGATGCGAAGGCCTGAAAATTTAGCAAGATTTTAGCAAAATAATCAGCTCAAACCATTCAGCAACCCCGTCCTATCTTAAGTCTTTAAAATACTACCACTTTCGTGTACAATTTTAAAAATTTTAGCAAAAAAAACAAAAGTTCGGGCTAAAATTACGGAAAATGTGAATAAAAACAACGAAAATCTGTCTGATATTCACAAACCTCGATAAAACCCCGAAGAAAACGAAATTCAAAAATTCAATTGTTACTTTATTCTACGCTGGATGGGCTTTTTAATGATATCACTCACAACCCTCTAAGATGAATATATCGATCGGCAAAAATTGACTTAAAAAAAGCCCATTTGAGTATATAGTTCCTCCCTCTCACTAAATTGGGGTCGGAACAAAAATATGACATCTAAGCAACTAATATAAGGTTAAAAGTGAAAATACAAAGCAGCCGGAAAAGCCTAAACTCACGATTTCTTAGTAATTGAATGGCAACTAATTTAATATCAATTGTTACAAAAAATGAAAAAGTACTAAAATACTGGATCCAATAGCAATCAATCATCAGCAACGAAACGGAGAGACCAAAAATTGTGCAGAACTCCACAGTCGAAATGAAGAAAAATTACGAAATGGAGAGTACTGATCACTCTATTCCTAATGTTAAGCTATCGCAAAAACTTATTTTTTGCACTAGAATACAAAAAATAGACAGCTCTGAGAAATATGCATGAGCTAATCATGTCAAAATATATTCAAGAAAATGTTTAAGAAAATTGAAAATTTCAAATATCATTAAAATTTTCCAAACAAAAATTAGGGTATAATGCTTTCAAAACAATTTTCCTGCCGATCGGTATAAATTATTTAACTTTATCATAAAAATTGAGGCTGTATTTGTTACTTAGATTGGATCACAAGAAAAAAATTTATTGTTTTTGGTTGAGATTCATGTTTCTAGAATGCAGTTGCAGGTTGATTGGCCCGCGTCTGACTAATTTGCAGTACTAGTGACAGTTCTTGGACTCACCCAAACTCATAGATTTTGGGCTGATTTTTAGCTTCCAGAAAATTGGCTTCAAATTTGTGCTGCGCATATATTTTTAGATTATATAATTTGAGTACTCTGCCTCATTTCATTTTCCAGTTGATTTATTCAACTACATTAAAGAAATTACATTTTATTTAACATTTTTAATTTTTTGATTTTTTTTGGTCAATTTGATTCACTGAACCTTCAAGTTTTAAGCAAACTCGATAGATGAGATGAACAACCTAACAATTTTTGTATCATCGAGCCAATACAGAACGCTTCTCGATGCTTAAGCTTGCATTGCTTTGACAATTTCTCTTCGTGGAAAAAAATGATTTGATCTCGTCTAATACTTAAAGAAAAATTTGGCGCTACGAGTTCGAGTCTGAGGTCCAGTGATTGGTGCCGCTAATTGACAAAATCGCAGATGCCGGAACCGATTAACGTTAATTTCAGAACTCGTTTGCTAATTTCATTTTTGTTTATACAGAAGTTTGCGGCGTACTGTTTTCCAGAGCAATGCAAGCTAACTTCTTTCAACAGATTTTTAATCGTCTGGAGTTTGAGTGAGCTGTAATCACAAGAGCAAAAATAATTAAAACTCCTTTTGAATCATTCAAACTTTGTTTAATTCAAATATTTTTAATTGATCAGATTTATTGAAAATAGCGAAATTGTATTATTTGTTGTATCGTAAAAAATGAGCGACAATGATAGTAAAATGTCGACCTAATTACGCCACGCGCCGAGGTGTCAAAGCTAAAAAACTCAAAGTTCCAAAATTATGTAAGATTAGCGTTGAATGCGGTGATTTTAGGTAAGATCAACGCTTGAGCGTAGATCCTACATAAAATCAACGCCAACCTTACGAAATTTGCGTTGAATATAACGTAGATCTTACATAATTTGAATTGAATTTCGCGTAGAACTTATATATTTTGCGCTGATTTTAGTGTAGGTCTTAAATAAATTCAACGCATTCAACGCCAATCTTACATATATTGCGTTGAATTTAGCGTAAATCTTACTTATTTTGCGTTGGATTTAGCGTAGATCTTACATGAATTCAACGCATTCACCGCCAAACTTACATATTTTGCGTTGAATTTTGCGTAGATCTTAATTATTTTGCGTTGGATTTAACTTAGATCTTAATTGAATTCAACGCATTCACCGCCAAACTTACATATTTTGCGTTGAATTTTGCGTAGATCTTAATTATTTTGCGTTGGATTTAACTTAGATCTTAATTGAATTCAACGCATTCACCGCCAAACTTACATATTTTGCGCTGATTTTTGCGTAGATCTTACTTGTTTTGCGACGAATTTATCTTAGATCTTACATAAATTCAACGCATTCACAGCCAGTCTTATATAATTTGTGTTGCATTTAGCGTTGATCTTACTTATCTTGCGTTGATTTGAGCTAAATTCTTACATAATTTTTGCATTGAATTTAGCGTCGACCTTATATATTTTTGCTTTCTGATATTTCGTGGGGGGTGGGGGGTAGGGGAGAGAGGAAGGGGGTTACGTGGGGGGTTGGGTTGGGGTACGTGCGTTGGGGGACGTATGGGGATGGGCACTTGTGTGAGGGGACCTTGAGGAGGGGGTACGTGGGGGCGCGTGTGGGTTGGATGGGGTACATGGGTGGTACATTGGGGTTGGGGGGTACATGGGGTTGTGTATGTAGGGGGGTGGGGGTACTTGGGGGATGCGTTGGGTGGGGTACATGGGGGTGTATAGTGGGATACGTGGGAGCGGGTATTTGGATGATAAAAAGAGGTAGGCAGGCACTATTTTTATTGCAATTTTTTCGAAAAATCAGAAAACAGGTGCGAGCAAAAGAAACTGGAAAAAGATGAAAGAACAGAAAAGTAGAGCAAAAAAAGAACAGAATTATGTACGGTCAACGCTGATTTCAACGCAAAATTTTTTATTATCTACAATTAGAAACGCCAGAATTAAGTGAAAAGTGATGTTACAGTACGATTTGTAAAGAGTGCGGTTCCTGAGAAAAGTAAGATCCTCTGGCAGAGTGGTAGAAGAGGCGACAGGTAAGTAGGGGATCAGTAGTTCTAGTCCCTTACCCAGCTTTCTACGCGTTGATTTAATGTAAACTCAACGATTAATTCAACGCAAGAAATTTAAGATCTGTGGTAAAATCAACGCAAAATATGTAAGATCTACGCTAAATTTAACTCAAAACATGTAAGATCTACGCTAATTTCAACGCAAAATATGTAAGATCTAAGCTAAAATCAACACAAAACGTGCAAGATCTACGCTAATTTCAACGCAAAATATGTAAGATCTACGCTAAAATCAATTCAAATTATGTAATATGTAAGATCTACGCTAATTTCAACGCAAAGTATGTAAGATCTACGCTAAATTCAATGCAAACTATGTAAGATCTACGCTAAATTCAACGCAAAACATGTAAGATCTACGCTAATTTCAACGCAAAATATATAAATTCTACGCTAAATTCAATGCAAAATATGTAAGATCTACGCTAAATTCAACGCAAAACATGTAAGGTCTACGCTAAGTTCAACGCAAAATATGTAAGATCTATTTTAAATTCAACTATTTCAAATTATAAATTCAATAGCTAACCTAAATATATTTGGCAAAATTCTTCGACTCGGTTTAAATTGTGGAGAAAAATGGGAAACATACAAACAAGGTTTATAATTTTAGGTTTGCAATGGTGCATATCGCAATGAGGTTTTATTGGTAATATTTTTGCGCAGAAAAAATTATTTTGGGAAAATAAGACTAGTCTGGTATAGAGGATTCGCTTACTTGATCAGAAGTTGGGCATGGATGGAAGAATTTCCGCTCGCGCAGAGCTTCCACCCAGTAATTTAGTAATGAGCCAGTTTTTTTAATATCTTTTTTATATCCTGGAATACAAATTGGATCTCTAAAAATAGGAAATTTTCTGGAAATTAAACGCATCATTAGTTGATTCGAAATCAGCTTCCGCTTTTCAATGCTTTGCAACCCATGAGGGAGGGAAATCCCCCCAAAAATCTGCTTCCTCTTTGTTGCACTTGAGGGAAAGTGTTCACAGTGCAGATGTCAGTAGCAGTTACCGACCAGAACAAAAGCGGAACAACCCGACAAAAACCGACAGAAATTGACGCTTCGTACGTCGTTTTTCGTCGGTATTTCTCAACGCGGATCTATTGTCGCCGTCTTTTTTCTAAGGATGCTCCAGAAAACTGAGGAAATGGTATTTAGAATCGGAGAAAGGAAACAATGATACGTTGTCAGTCTAAATTGTTTTTTGTTTAGCGCGTAAAAGTAATAGTGTTAGCAACTGACTCGTTTAAACCTGACTCTTCTATATGCAGGATTAATTATATTAATCATATGTTGTTCCATAAATTTGCCATAAAATATCAATAAGTTCTCAATAAAAACTCGCTGAAAGTCGACGTACCCTGTTTGGTAGCGTTGTTATCCCGGGGCTATCTGTCATAGTATTTCAGAGCTGAACCATGAAAAAAAACCTGCTGGATTTTTGCGCTGAGCATGTATCTGTTCATGTCATATTTTTCTATTTACAGTCTGGCTGTAAAATTTAAAGTACCTCATTCGTCTGAGCAGTATGCACTTATTTTCTGCCTTTTATCTTAGCATAGAAAATTACCGCATGCTTTCAATCTGAGCTTAATTATTTACCGCATCTTCTATCTGAGCAGTTTGTTTGCACGCAGCAATTCTCTCTCTCTCCCTTAAAACGCGAGAAAATGATATTTGCAAGCTAAATTGAAAGTTGAAAGCTCAAATGCGGCTTACATGATACAAAATGCAATGAATTAGTTTAAAAAGTTGTTTTTATTTAATAACTGATGTAATTAATTCCACCTCCACCCCCTTCTGCCTCCGCCTCCGACCTCCGCCTCCGAACTCCACCGACCTCCACCCCCAACCTCCGCCTCCGACCTCCACCGACCTCCACCACCCACCTCCTCCGACCTCCGCCACCGACCTCCACCGACCTCCGCCACCGAAATCCGCCAACGACCTCCACCGACCTCCGCCACCGACCTCCGCCACCGACCTCCACCTCCAACCTCCGCCTCCGACCTCCACCGACCTCCACCACCAACCTCCTCCGACCTCCGCCACCGACCTCCACCGACCTCCGCCACCGAAATCCGCCAACGACCTCCACCGACCTCCGCCACCAACCTCCACCGACATCCGCCACCGACCTCCACCGACCTCCGCCACCGAAATCCGCCAACGACCTCCACCGACCTCCGCCACCGACCTCCGCCACCGACCTCCACCGACCTCCACCACCCACCTCCTCCGACCTCCGCCACCGACCTCCACCGACCTCCGCCACCGAAATCCGCCAACGACCTCCACCGACCTCCGCCACCGACCTCCGCCACCGACCTCCACCGACCTCCACCACCAACCTCCTCCGACGTCCGCCACCGACCTCCACCGACCTCCGCCACCGAAATCCGCCAACGACCTCCACCGACCTCCGCCACCAACCTCCACCGACATCCGCCACCGACCTCCGCCTCCCACCTCTGCCACCGATTCCTCCCCAAAGATATAAACGCAGCAATATATGGTATACTTGGAGCTAGAATAGCTTTTGAGGGTACTGCCATTTTAAAAAATTATGCGTGAGATTGAGTTATTCGAAATTTTCAAAACTTTGTGAAACCTTCTGTGCAATGTGGCAAATAATGTTAATGAGGCTGCGATGAAGCCGGGCGGACTGGGATGTTTTTAGTGGAGTCTGGGCAGACTGGCAAAAGTACTTATACTACTATTTGTCTGGTACAGTAATGGTTACAACTGACAGTCAACGGTATAGCGCTGAAACTCACTCTGAGCTAGGTCCGGGATTAAATTCTCATTTTAGGTGATTATCAAAATGCATATACGACTCTCCATGTATCTTATGTTTTTATTACTATTTGATTGTTCAACTTCGTTTCCTGGTCGAGTGCTTTCGGCCAAAATATGTCACATCTACGTTTAGAATTGCAAAATTATGTAAGATAAGCGCTAAATACCATTGAGAAATTCGAAAATTCCCCTCAAAATTATTGTACAACATTTTGCGGGGAAACTCAACGTAATCGCTGCAAAAATATGAAGACATTAACTGCGGTGAAAATTCGAACTTGTCAACGCTAGTTGCAGTTTGTCTCACATAATTTTGCGTTTTTTAGCGTTGGCACCCGGGCAGTTAAATTTCTTTATTCTTTAGTGGATAAAGTTATTCCATTTTTTAGATTGTGGATTTAGACGTTAGAAGTGCGGAGTTTATGGCCTCTGCTTTGGACTCCTACTGGATTTGTATCAGCATACATATATCCAACCAAACTGCTCTAGCTCATTTTTATGTCATAGGTCGGCTACTTTCAGAACATAAATGGGACATGCAAAAATTCTCGGCAGAATATTTAGTTCCTCAAGAATTTCAAACAATCAGGATTTTCA
The DNA here is from genome assembly GCF_964194025.1 of Convolutriloba macropyga. Lineage (NCBI taxonomy): Eukaryota > Metazoa > Xenacoelomorpha > Acoela > Convolutidae > Convolutriloba > Convolutriloba macropyga. The sequence goes on from NC_134471.1 coordinate 63,261,930, forward strand.
AAAATCAAGGTTATAGAAACAATTTGATTTGATTAAAAACCATTCTGAAATGTTGAACAAAAGTTCGTTTCCACTCTGATGAGATATAAGCTGTCCTTTTTTGATACAAACTATTTGTTTCCTCGTATTACAAAAAATGGCCAAAATTTCTCACGACAACGGTATTCGCACAGATTATGACCCAATAATCGGAAAGGTTTTGCGGTGGTTTTTCTCAGAGAAATAACTTTATTAGGACTAAAGCGACTGACTTGTTTTTTCATCTTATAATTCAAACCATTGTTATGCTTTCAAAACCAAAACACTTCCAAGAGCATCTCAAATTTAATTCAGTACAAAATGGTCAAATTCGGCGTCATATAAAACTGCTCGAAGGTTGCCCCAGTGGAGGTGTGCGTTAATGGTGCCATGATATACAAAAAGCGGAGCTATGAACAGACCTTAAACTTTTTTATGGAGGAACTAATTGAAAAAGTGGCTAATACTCAGCCCACCTAACAGTACCTTGAATTGTCAAGAAGCTACAAAACAAGGCTGAAAAATATAGTTATCACAAACAATGTTCAAAAAGCAAAGTATGCATGATTGCAAAGTCACCTCAAATTGCGATAGATTTTATTTTTCTGCACAATTTTTCCGCAAAGTGTCCTGAGAAAAATCAAACAAAAAAAGTTGCAGGAAAACCAGTATTTTATAGATTAACAATTTTGTTATTTGCTTTTTTAACAAAATTTGGAAAATCATGGTATCCATAGAAAACTCTGAATAACTGTCTTTTTTCGATGCTTAATTTGTTTGTAATAGACTTATGCACCAATTTTTGCCTGAGAGACAGTGAGTTTTTGAATTTTTCGATTTTCAGCTTTTCGTATTTCTTTCATGAGAACAATTTCAACGATTTTTAGTTTGATGTTACTGAAGAATTTTTCCTTTCTCTGAATTCTGAAATTGTGCTCCCAAAAATTGTTTTTGAAAAGAATTCTTCAACTGCCTTATTCTTTTCCAGTTGGGGTTTCTACCGTGATTTGTTTATAAGTGCGTGAGCTTTCAGTTTGTTGCTTTGCACTAAAAAGTATTTATCGCACATTACCGAGCCTCCTTGTTAAATTAACTTTTCAGATGTTTATTAAATTGCATTTACGACTCTCCATTTATTTTATATTTTGATTACTATTTGATTGTTCAACTTCGTTTCCCGGCCGAGGGTTTTTGGCAAAATTATATCACATCCACGTTTAGAAATGCAAAATTATGTAAGATAAGCGGTAAATACCATTGCGAAATTCAAAAATTCACCGCAATTATTGTACAACTTTTTGCGGGGACTGTGTGATTTCCAGAAAAAACGCGTAATCACTGCAAAATTATGAAGACATTAACTGCGGTGAAAATTCGAACTTGTCAACGCTAGTTGCCGTTTGTCTCACATAGTTTTGCGTTTTTTAGCGTTGGCACCCGGGCAGTTAAATTTGTTTATTCTTTAGTGGATAAAGTTATTCTTTTTTTTAGACTGTGGATTTAGACGTTAGAAGTGCGGAGTTTATGGCCTCTGCTTTGGACTCCTACTGGATTTGTATCAGCATACATATATCCAACCAAACTGCTCTAGCTCATTTTTATGTCATAGGTCGGCTACTTTCAGAACATAAATGGGACATTCAAAAATTCTCGGCAGAATATTTAGTTCCTCAAGAATTTCATACAATCAGGATTTTCAAAAATCAAGGTTATAGAAACAATTTGATTTGATTAAAAACCATTCTGAAATGTTGAACAAAAGTTCGTTTCCACTCTGATGAGATATAAGCTGTCCTTTTTTGATACAAACTATTTGTTTCCTCGTATTACAAAAAATGGCCAAAATTTCTCACGACAACGGTATTCGCACAGATTATGACCCAATAATCGGAAAGGTTTTGCGGTGGTTTTTCTCAGAGAAATAACTTTATTAGGACTAAAGCGACTGACTTGTTTTTTCATCTTATAATTCAAACCATTGTTATGCTTTCAAAACCAAAACACTTCCAAAAGCATCTCAAATTTAATTCAGTACAAAATGGTCAAATTCGGCGTCATATAAAACTGCTCGAAGGTTGCCCCAGTGGAGGTCTGCGTTAATGGTGCCATGATATACAAAAAGCGGAGCTATGAACAGACCTTAAACTTTTTTATGGAGGAACTAATTGAAAATGTGGCTAATACTCAGCCCACCTAACAGTACCTTGAATTGTCAAGAGGCTACAAAACAAGGCTGAAAAATATAGTTATCACAAACAAGGTTCAAAAAGCAAAGTATGCATGATTGCAAAGCCACCTCAAATTGCGATAGCTATTATTTTTCTGCACAATTTTTCCGCAAAGTTTCCTGAGAAAAATCAAACAAAAAAAGTTGCAGGAAAACCAGTATTTTATAGATTAACAATTTTGTTATTTGCTTTTTTAACAAAATTTGGAAAATCATGGTATCCATAGAAAACTCTGAATAACTGTCTTTTTTCGATGCTTAATTTGTTTGTAATAGACTTATGCACCAATTTTTGCCTGAGAGACATTGAGTTTTTGAATTTTTCGATTTTCAGCTTTTCGTATTTCTTTCATGAGAACAATTTCAACGATTTTTAGTTTGATGTTACTGAAGAATTTTTCCTTTCTCTGATTTCTGAAATTGTGCTCCCAAAAATTGTTTTTGAAAAGAATTCTTCAACTGCCTTATTCTTTTCCAGTTGGGGTTTCTACCGTGATTTGTTTATAAGTGCGTGAGCTTTCAGTTGGTTGCTTTGCACTCAAAAGTATTTCACTTTTTAATAACTTTTAACCATGGTGCTATTAATTGTCCGTAATGGTTAGGCAAGCTATTATCCTATTATCTTTCCTGGTCGTTTTTATTGTGCTACTGTAGGTAAAAAAATGCTGTAAGTTGCTCCCTTTTCACACTCAGGAACTAATTTCCTACAACAGTAATCATTTCATCAGAAATTTTGAGAGAATCCACTTAGAGGGCTAAACTTTGAGGGTAAAAAAACGAGGTCTATTTTGAGAAAAAATATTCAGGCCCAAATTATTAAGTAGGTTAGTTGCATAGCTTCCAGCCGCTTTACATGCGCTTTTTGGCTGCAAAATTTTCTCAAAAAAAATATTTGCGTCTCATTAGAATTTGCATACATGATTACGATTGAAATGAATGGAGACGTGAACTTTCGCAAAAATTCTAGTTGTCTTATACAATTGTTTGTACGAGCAACAAGTATGTCATTGGATATTTGAAAGTAAACAAAATTAAGGTCCTTACACTCCAATGTTGTAATTACTGGAAATCTAAAGGATCATTTATTGAAATAAAGAACAAATTGCTCCGAAAAATTACAACTGTCAAATTTTTAATTATGACACTCTACCAAAATTCAATCTGTTCTCGAATCGGAAGGGAAACTTTTTGAATAATTATTTTGCGTCCATTTCTCAAAAGTGAGTTGGAGATCGTTCGTTTGATTTTTCCAAACCTTAGCTCAATTTGTAAGGGGGAAACAGATTGGCTGAAAATCAAAGTTTACCAACTTCATGATAAAACCCTTGTTTTCGTTGCAGCTGCTGGCGTCCACTTTGGTATATCAAAACGGAACAACGATCTCAAAAGCCTGGCAAAAGACTTTTCAATTTGGCCGATAATGAAGTAGTTTAAACTCTCTTTAAAATTTTATTTACCAGTCATACTTCGAAACTGTGAGGGCAGTTCCTTCCACATTTATAATATTATTAGATTCAAAGATTTGTTTTCCAATTGTGTTCTCTTTATTTGCCACCCTTTTTCTTCTTAAGTTTTGCTTAAATTATAGGCCACTAGTAAACTTTTTGGATCGCTTGAGAAAAAAATTGTGTTTTGTATAAGCTGAGTTTAAATTTTTTTTAGATTCATCCCATTGTTTTAGAAATTTGTCTGAAATATGTTTTGTGTCCTAAAACGTCTTTAAAAGCAGTTACTGAAAAAATAGACAATATACTAAACAGTAAAACTAAACTGACAAAAACAACTTTTTAATTGAACAACTGTTGGATATTTGGTTCACAAGACGAAGGAACGTACCACGATTGGGCTCATCCAGAAAGTGGAGAAAAAGATGAATTTGATCTGTTCCATTATCAATTGAGGAGTGCAATCAATGTTGCTGATGTAAGTCATGTTAAGCCAAATTTGGCGACAAAAGTAGAAAAAAAATAGTTCCATTTGTTTTTCTTTGGTACCCTAAGCCACAAGAAGGATTATAAAGAGAAACAATAGAAGAAATGAATTGGTAAGCTTGATTCAGAGTGCTGACTTTTCGCAAGAGGTTCCATGAATTCATTGAATGTGGTTGAAAAATTATTTCATAATTGATTGCATTTCAGAGCAACACTTCGAAAAATTTTTGGTTTGATTAGACTTACTTACCTTAAAAGGAACCATATATGGTCCATAAAAGTCCATAAAAATTTCCGTTTTTTGATCTTGCTATGATAGTGAACTCTAATGGGAAGTGATATTTACCTCTGATATTGCAATATTGTTAAAGGGTTTTTTTCAAAAAAATGGCTACATTGAAACTGACACTTTTTATGATAACAAATTTACCAAACATGGTTCTTTTTATGATTAGTAAATTTCTATATATGGTTCATTCTGTTATTATTACTTTTCCATATATGGCCCTTTTTTATGATTAATAAGTTTTCATATATGGTCTTTTTTTGGTTAGTAAGTTCCCACATATGGTCCGTTCCATGGTAAGTATTTTCCCATATATTGTCAATCCTATGGTCAGTAATTTTCTTTATAATATCTGTTTAAAGGCTAATAATGTGTCTTATATCGCCTTGTTTTTGTTAAGTGAGATATCCTAAAAATAAGATTTGCATTTTGACGTTTTATGAAACCAAAACTGCCAGTCTTTCGAACTGAATTTAAAAATAACCAAAAATGGACAATTATTGTATCAGCTCTTTAATGGAAAATGTGTAATATTAAAACGGCGCATAAATATCTTTATGGCGTCTTATTGTAAACATGGCACCATAAAAGTAAAGTGTAGGACTTTGACATTTCATGCACAGAAAAGTTGTTTTGGAACTACAGGTGGCCCTTTGGACTGTTTATCAGCCAAACTCAAAAATTTTATGGCCGTTGTACGTTTAGTAGGTTTTCATGAAATCCATATATGTCAAGATTGGCGTTTACTGATTTTTAAATTTCTTTTATGGTGATCAGCCCAAGTTTCCAGGTTTTTGTTTTTCAGCGCCTAAAAGTCTGCGGCCAAAGAATAGTTCTATCCTTCTGACCAATCCAGCGGCTTGTTTATTTAATATATAAAAACGAAAAGAGAGAAATGTGAATAACTTCAGAAGAAAAGACTATTCAATTGCAGCACGCTCGCTGGACGACAGATTTGTAGACGATTTGCAATGACCACAAGTAAAAAAAACAAAAAAAAACAAAAGTTAGTGTTAATAGTATCATTAGAAAACATCTTTGAGCGTCAAAATTTTCATTTGAGTCTTTTCGACCACATTTTCAGTCCTGAAATTGTCAGTTGTAAAGGGTAAATTAGATCATTTGCTTCACGTCGAAATTAGGGCATACAATAAGTTAAATGCAAATTAAAATGTTAATTAAAATAAGGAGATTTATTCAAACCAAATCTACACCATCGAGGAAAAGCGGTGAATATGATTTTGAAAAAATTATGAAATAAAAAGCATCTGTAGATGTTAATCTGAGTTTATACTTACATTTTCGAGGCTGAAAATATCGGGTCTTTCGGGTTGAAGCTGTTTCTCTTTGACAGCAACCCACCGCATTTCTTCAGCTCTCCGCTCATGCACATATTAGAAGATATCAATTCCAAAATTGATGTAGTAAAATATGAATTTTTGAAACATTTTCTAATTAACTCCGATTAGTTATTTACTTTGACCTCATCCTCAACGAATCTTATTAACAAAGTATAAATTAATATAGTCAATACTTTTGTCACTGATTCTCATCGTCATCCAAACTTTAAGACAAGTTTTCTCACTTTATCCCACAACAGCAATTTTTGTTTACTCTTGTCCTTGAGGAAAATTGTTTCTTGGGAGAGTTGCTTAGCTTTCCTTTGACGATGCAATTTCATCACCAATTTTGAAGAAAGTAGTTTTCAAAAGAGTAAAATTTGGATCGATGAGTCTTAGTAACCATAGAAAGATCATATGTGGCTCTTATTAATCATTTCAAGATCAGAATCAGAAATTTTGTATTGCTAATGTGCATAAATTTATATTCTCTGTGTGATTACTAAGAATGTTCATCCTGGGTGTTTTTTCTTCAGATTTTGATTCAATTGGTTATTATTATGGTCAATATGTACTGCGCTCTGTGTTTCCTAACTGTTCCTGACTTAAAAAAGATTGAATTTGGTTTGGTGGGTATTCAAACTGTCGGAGATCTAATTGGTGCTATATTCTATGTTATCTATGTGTGTCAACTGTACTTGCAAAGGTTCTTTTTCTACTGTACAGCTGACTACGCGGAGCCATTTGCATTAAAACTGGCAGTGGAACAGTTCTTCACTACCGACTACCCCACAGTGAAAAGAAATCTGAAATATACTTAGCAAGACAATCAATCTAGTTAAAATTATACTTATAAAAAGTATGCATTATAGGGTACTATTTCTCGTCGTTTATGACGGTGGACACCCTTTTTGAATGCACAGAGGGAGTAAGGTTTGTTCAAACATACACAAGCGAGAGCAACATAAAAACACCAGTACTTACGGTCAAGCCAAAGTCTGTCCCATAGACTCGCCAACTCTTCAACATAGACGAGAAAAAACACTTCATTAGAGTGCCCTAGTGATGAAAAAATTTAAAATCCTGCATGAATCTTGCAAGGGAATGCATATTTCTTCCATTTTTTTTCCATTGATTTCGCTTTTGTAACTTGTTTAGAAATCAATAAATTGCTTCAAAGATGTTATCTAAAACATTTGCACCCTGATTTATTTTTTTGCCTTAATTGATATCTTGCAAGTTTTGAATCATCTTGCAAGATTCTTGCAAGATTTGAATCCGCTCATCACTAGGGTGAACACCATCAATTTTTATATATTTTTTGCACCATAAGCCCTCACCACACAAAGCGAGAGTAGTGGATAAAACAAGGAAACCAACCAACAGTAAAATTTGACCCTTTCTCCTAACGCTAATCGCGCATGTCGAATAGGGCTAAGTTTTAATGCTTGTTGGTTTCTTGTTTTATCCACTACTACATATTCAATCTAAGCCTAACATTAAATTATGAAATGGCTTAAAACTGGAAAACAATAATAAGCTCGTTTGTAAATTCGCCGATACATATTCACTCAAAGTCTATCATTTTCTTGCTCACTTAGTATCGAGTAAACTATGCTTGTAACAGCCATTAGCTTGTAACAACCAGTAGCTTGTAACAACCAGAAGCTCGTAACAAAAATAAACCACTGAAACAACCACTAGCTTGTAACTCCAGTAACTAATCTTCATTCTGATTGGCTAGTCAGTAACGCGTAACAGGTTACTTCACAAAGAAGGTTCTAGAATAATTCTCCATGTGGGGACCTTTATTCTCCACGGCACTTTTTGGCCATTCACCATGGCTTTCGCTTGGCTACACAAAATATAGCTCTTTTGAACAATAACATTTATTAAACAAGCATAATTAAGGCATACGAACTAAATAGCAAAACTTGGACATAAAATATACGGATTTTTAGCAATATCTCGAGAACTAAAAAAGGTAACAAACTCAAACTTTGTGAATGGATAACTATTAGTTGGATACACACTCTGTATGAGAATGAGGTCTGTACGCCAAGGAGGTGGAGTGGGGCTACCTTTTTAATTCTATAACCATCTTCATATAACCATCTATAACCATCTTTTTATGTGGGGGAATTTTTCAAATGTAAATAAATTCAAATGTAAAAACTGTTGGTTCAAAATTGAGAAAACTTGGCAGTGACTACCACAGGCCTATATTATAAGACATGCAAGGACGGATACTTATCACGATAATGAGATTTAAATTACAGATTGCAACAAAATTTAGTAATGAATGTTATCTTCTCTTCCAAATAAATTTTCAAATATAAGTGCTACCAATCCAGTGTTATGGTCATTGACATAAATGCTGGAATGGTAACCTCGAAAATCCCCCTTTGAATATTCACCATATTCGTGGAGAAAAACTAAAGCTATTTTAAGCATTTCTCACAAATTTATTTCAGTTAATTTTTGGTGCATAATTTACAACATATTTGAGTTATAGTCTAACTAATTCAGATTTGAGTTATAGTCTGACTTCACGTACTATAAGTGGTTGCTAAATATGAAAGAAAGCTAATTTTACATATTTTTTTGTTTTAAAAAATTAATTTTTTTTCCAAAAAACAAAAAATTTATAAAATTGAAAAATAAGAGTGAAATCCCTCTTTAAGAGCAAAATCGCCCCTGTCGGAGTGATGCCCTAGTACAAAATCGATATTTATCGCGCTTAAAGAGTGAAATCCCTCCTTTTTAATTAATTATTAAAAAATTATCTAAATTTTGTAATAAATTTTTATTTTTTTAACTTTTCTATATTTTTTATTTTAAATTATCTATACTCGTCAGTAAATGTATATTTTCTTTTACTTTTTCTATATTTATTCCATTATTTATAAGAAATGATACAAAATTATAATATTTAGACGAACAACTTTCCCCAGTTTGGCCAATAACAGATCTGTGAAACAGTTCCACTCATCCACGTAGTGACAACTTTGTTGATCTGGGATCCGCTGATCTTTCAGTTAAATTTCTATTAAATCCTCTAGTTAATTCTAAATCTGGATGTTGTTTCTTTACATGAGCTCTCATCCCATCATATCTCACAACAGAGGGACAATATAGACAATTAACTTTAGCTGAAGTACAATTTCTACAAGTATACTTACTCTCATCAAAATCAGTTAGTGGTTTTACAGAATTACATTTATTACAACTTCTAGTTAAGATTTTGATGTTAAAGTTAGAGTTAGAGTTAGAGTTAGAGTTATAGTTAGAGTAAGAGTTAGAGTTAGAGCTAATGCTAGAGTTAGAGTTAGAATTAATGCTAGAGTTAAAGTTAGATTTATAGTTAGAGTTAATGCTAGAATTAGAGTTAATGCTAGAGGTAGAGTTAGAGCTAGAGTTAGAGTTACAGTTAGAGCTAGAGTTAGAGCTAGAGTTAGAGTTAGAGTAAATACAAGAGCTAGATTTATATCCAGATTCATCTTTAAAAGAACAATCAGTTTTCATACAAATACCAATTAATGTTTTATCACCACATGCACATTTACTAATTTTATCTTCATGATATATTGAATAATGAAAATCTAAATTAAAAGGGAGTCCGATTTTATGACTACACTCTAAACATTTTATAACCATTTATAATTGGTCAAAATCCATGAATTTAGCCAATATCTCAATTAAATCTTTGGTATTATCTTTAGATAGGACACACCTAGCTAAATATTCCCTCCCTGTCGTATTGAGTGTATTGGTTTTATATCTTCTATCTAAATTCTCTTTAAGGTCTAATTCTTTTTTATCTCTAACAAAATTTATAATTTCTTCTCTAAATTCTTCATTATTTCCATATAGACTGTTTAAATATTTTCGTCCCTCTATAATTAAAATTCCAGTCTCTTTATTTATATATTCTCCTTGTAGCTTTTCGATAAACTGTTTTCTTTGCTCTTCTTCTCCGCATCTGAAGTTAACCAATGTACTTCCTCTATTTAATATATTACTTGCACTCGTTGCCACATGTCCAGCAGTTTTTACTTTTGTATCAGGACGCATATAATTGTATATCATAAAACATGTACCTATAATTCCTAAAATAGTTGATGCTAACCTAAAACCATCAGCTTTAACCATTTCTTGTGTCAAAACATCATTCTGTATTTTAATACCGTTTAATGTAAGAAGTTTATTAAAATAGAACTGATAATTATCATGATTAATAGTATTTCTATCTGTAGCATTTATCATGAGTGGTTTCATATATGCTATAAGTTTATTTTTATCTTCACTTTCTATTTTTTTTTAAACTAAGAGCTTTTAAACCAAGGAAACCAACTCCCGAGTCATATATCATGGTTTTATTCTTATCAATAATAATAAAAGTATTCTCTTTCCTATTATATTTAATTATACCGTAACGAAGTTCATCTGACATTCCGTCTCTACAAATATAATAGTTACTATTTAACTCACCAATTATTTTATTGAAGTTATGTTCACATTTATATATTTCATTAAAACTTTTAAATAGATCAGCTCCATTATAAGTTGTTAAATAAATAGTATCACAACTCATTCTTGCCATATTAATTATTTGAGCTGGTTTATGACACATTACAGTCATTTGAATACTATAATGTCTACCTTCAGTAAAATAATAAGCTATATCCTTATTTAACCTATCACCCATATCATCAAGTACTATTACACTATCTTTGAATTTAGACTTATTTTTTGGTGTGATCATATTTATATCGCATGTATTAAATCCAATATAAAACTCACCAGTCTCAGGATCTATCCAATTTATATCCTTTTTACATATTATTATACGTTTAGCTTGGTCTTGGTCTTGGTTTTGGTTTCGGTTTTGATCGGTGTAATCGCTTCGCGGATCTAAGTATAATTTTAAGTATTGTCTAATAAAATATGTTTTGCCTGTACCAGTTCAACCATAAACAATAGTATGTAATGCGGACTTTTCGTATTCAAATCTACCTAGACTCCTGTTCATGAATTCACCAAAGCTTTCTTCTATTTTTCTATATTTACTTGGTATTGAATCATATATTATATAACAAATTCCAATTAAGAAAATAGAAATTATAACTGCGCTAACTGTCTCCATTTATATACCTATTAAAAATGCTGTTCCTAACTTTTGAAGAATTCAATAATAAAATTAATAATGATTATAATGCTATGAGTGATATCAGAATGAAGATATAGGAAAAGATATAAGTCTAACACCAATTGAAATTGTATTGAGAGATCAAACTCCAGATAACACAAGTAAACCTAACGTCAATATTATTGTCAATCTACATCCAACTGATGCTACACATTGGGTTTTAGTTATAAGAAGAGAAGGTGGTCCTGTGTATTACTTTGACAGTTTTAGTGTTGAGACCCCACCATTAATTTTAGAAGAATATGTTGATCTAGGCTCTAATGAAAGAATAAAACAATATGATGAATCTTATTGTGGGGCTTATTATTTATATATGATCTATCTTATTGATAGCAGATTTAGAATTAACAATGCTTTGAATACTCCAGTTAATCAATGTAAATATCCAGGAATATATAATGAGTGTTTTTGTTCAGGTTGTAGTAAAGATCTACGAAGTAGCTTTGTAATAATGATAATGCTAATGATAATATTAATGATAATGATAATGTTAATGATAATGTTAATGATAATGATAATGATAATGTTAAAGATAATGTTAATGGTAAAGATAATGTTAAAGATAAAGATATTGATAATGTTAATGATAATGATAATGTTAATGATAAAGATAATGCTAATGATAATGTTAATGACAATGATAATGATCTACGAAGTAGATTTGCTAATAATGTTAATCATAATGATAATGTTAATGATATTTTTATATATCTATTTGATGAAAAACATCAAAGGGGTTATCCTAACAACAATCTTAGTAACAATATCTCCGTAAACATAAATTAAGATCTACAATCAAGGCTAACTCATGATAATATAATTACAGAAGCTACACTCCCAGAGAACGTTAGATGTTTGATATCTGGTCCTAGTGAATGCGGCAAGACATTCTTATTAAAAAAAAACTAATTTTGGCTAGATTATACTTTGATAAGCTATACATCATTGGACCTACTGGTGATCAATATGAAGGTGTAGAGAGTTATAATCGACGAAGTCGCAACTCTGTTGACGATAAAGCAGATGTTGAGTTTGTTAAAGATATAAAAGATTTACCCTCTCCCGATCAACTACCCAAAGACTTAAAGAAACTAATGATATTCGATGATGTTAGAGTCATAGAACCAGTTATTAATGAATACTTTTTTAGAGGTAGGCATAATAATTAAAATATGATACATCTTAATCAAAATCTATTTACAATAGATAGACAGAGCGTAAGAGAGAATTGTAATCTATTTATTTTATTTGAACAGAGACGTAAAGACCGCATATCTATATATCAAAATTTCTTTAATAATGTTGAACTTAGTTATAACGATTTTGCTACTATTTGTAATAAGGTATGGAAAGAGCCTTATAATTATATTGTCATTGATATAACTAAAAAATAAAAATATTAGTGGTAAACCAAGAATTAATTGGGATCGGAGAGTTTTGGTAATTAAGTTTATGTTTATGTTTATGTTTATGTTTATGTTTATGTTTATGTTTATGTTTATGTTTATGTTTATGTTTATGTTTATGTTTATGTTTATGTTTATGTTTATGTTTATGTTTATGTTTATGTTTATGTTTATGTTTATGTTTATGTTTATGTTTATGTTTATGTTTATGTTTATGTTTATGTTTATGTTTATGTTTATGTTTATGTTTATGTTTATGTTTATGTTTATGTTTATGTTTATGTTTATGTTTATGTTTATTTTTATGTTTATGTTTATGTTTATGTTTATGTTTATGTTTATGTTTATGTTTATGTTTATGTTTATGTTTATGTTTATGTTTATGTTTATGTTTATGTTTATGTTTATGTTTATGTTTATGTTTATATCTATATATATATCTACACCAGATGCAAAGTAAAACTCAATACATCAACATTAAAGTTTATAGGTTTCCCATGCTCATCTTTAATATGAAACTCTATATATTCTATTCTGTCTTTAGTTACATTTTGATACAAGATATTAGTTGGTATAATATTTATCAAGTAACCCGGTGGTTCTGTTAGAGTAAAAGCATATAGTATGTCTGTGTTATTCCCATTACCTTTAACACCAGATATCACATTACAATGAATGTTAATAGTATTAAAACCCATAATATCAACAATTTTCTGAGATTTATATTTAACTTTTTAATAAACTATTTTTTCTAAGTCCTAGTAATGAGGCAATTGAATTTTCTATGTCAAAGTTAATTGCACCTTGTTTTAGTTCCATTAATCTTTTCACTGTATTCTTATCAGGTTCTATTATATCATTACCATTAGTTTCTTCTTTTATTAATTCTGCTATTTCGACTAATTCATATGCACCTGGTATAACAGCTAAAATACGGTTATCTGACCATGTTTCACCTTGGGTATCATTTAAGAATTGATTGTTCCTACTATTCATATTAAACACCGAATAATAAACAGATAATCTATTTAAACCTAATTTTGATGAGTTAAGTATAGATTCACTAAAAATAAATTTTTCTGTTGGCTTTATCATTCTAAAGTTAAGTGTATGTTCTTCTTTAGTTTTAGTTAAAGCATCATGTATCTGTTGTAGTTCATATAGAAAAAAGTTATCTGTCATTTTTTGACTTGGAAAAATGGATTTTAATTTGGATACAACTTATGGTTATAATAATGATATGCACAAAAGTAAGATTATAAAATATAAACCTAATAATCTAGCAACAACGAATACGGTTAATACTAATATTAATATCATTCTCAATAGAGAAGAGAATCATTTAAATTCGCGTGATTCATATCTAGAGAAAAAGTTTGTTTTTATCAGATGATGCTGGTGGTGTATCTGCTAATGATGCAAATATCAGATTACTTAATTATGGTATGATGACATTGTTTAGTTCAGTTAAGCTTGAAACTAGTGGTGGTAGTACTATTGAATATATAGATCATTGTCATCCTAATCTATTGATGTATAAGTTATTAACCAGTACTGACGATGAATATGAGAGTGGGTTTTTTAGAAATATAGATAATAGGAATAGTCAACTCAAAGATGATCATGTTGCTGCAGAAAGAGTTCATATGTATATGATGGTTAAGATGAGAGATCTATTTGGTTTCGTAAATGATTTAAAAAAGATTATATACGGTTTAGGATTTAAACTAATATTAAAAAGGAATAATAATGATAGAGCTCTATATAGAATTAATGCTAATCCTGGTGCAGTTGCTAATGATGCTAATACAAATATTAGAGATATATCATGGTGTGTGCCCAGTATTGATCCTAGTAATGACAATAAAATTATTTTGCAAAAGGGTTTAGGTAAAAAGAATAATGTAGACTTTAGCTATTATGAAAAGAAAAAAATTTATAAGAATGTACCCAATGCTACTAATTTCCTGTTTGATCTTGGTATGGAAAGTGGGATGGAAAGACCACAATATATAATAATTGGTTTTGGAAACAATAATGTTAATGAACAAACTTATGATGCAAGTACATTTCATATAATGAGTGTTACTGAATGTTATTGTAAGACTGGCAGTGAGTTTTATCCTGAGGATAGAATGAATATAAATTATGGTACTAATAATTATAATGAGGCTTTTAAAGAGAGTGTTAGCATTAATAAAGATTATAATTGGTTACCACATAATATAAAGCCATATATATATCATAGCACATTCAAAAGTAGTTATAGAATATATGTATTCGATACTAGATATCAAAGTGATCATATAGGTCCACAACCAATACAACTTAGTTTTAAATTTAGTGGTGCAGTTGCAGATGTTATATGTCATGCATTAGTATTAATTAGAAAGGATAATAGTGTTAATAGTGATGGTTATAAGATGGTTGATATTGTATCATAATTATAATTATAGTTAATGACTTAATCAATGACTAAATCAATGACTAAATCAATGACCAAATCAATGACTAAATCAATGATAATCAAACTATTTCCTACTAGTCTTAACAAAACCTTTAGCGTAAATAGCATCCAGTTTCTTTTTATTATCTAGAGTCAATCCCTTAGCTTCAAGTTCAGTTTTAGGCTTTGGCTTAATCTTAGCCTTAGATAGTGGTTTAGCCTTAGGCTTAGATTTAATAACAACAAGAGGATTATACTTTTTAACTTCCATTATTTTTTATATATAGAAATGAGTCTTTAAATAATTTCAAAACTAATTCTTATTGTGTTGGTGGCAGACATTATAGTGGTACTAATAATATAAACGGAGCTATTACTTCAAAAGGTACTAAAATGTTAAGAGTATCCTGCACTAAATGTTGAAGGAATAAATCAATGACAGTATCTGATGCAACAATAGAAGCTGAGGGATTGAAAGATTTCTTTAAAAATGTTTGTAGGGCTATAGTTAACTTCGGAAAGAAGGTTGCTAATAATTCTGCAAGAGCATTAGAAATAGCAAGTAAAATAGGAAGTGCAGCTGCATCTAGAAACTCTAGAGCTGCTCTATCAGCCACACCTAATTTAATTACATTTGCAACTACTGGTGAAGGTATAAAGGTAGTACAAAAAGGAAGAGGGTTATACTTAGGTACAAAGAAAAGATAATTTAGTTATGGCTAAGACTAAGACTATAGTTTCAGTTAAAACTCTATATCTATCTATAAATTTTAATACTTATATTATTATTACTAAAAACATTGTTATTACTAAGCACTAATAGCTTTAATCTAAAAAAACACTTAACTTATTTTTTTATCAACGGAGTTGCGGCTTCGCCGATTCTTCTTATACTCTTCATATACCTTGACTAATTCATTATATTCATCATTATCTATTTTATTATCATTCATTGTTTTAGTATATAGTTTATTACACTTGTCGCTAAACTGTTTACTTAAAATATAAATTTGTGAATACTTTATAATTTTATTTCTTATTTTAGTATTAATTGTTTTTGATAATGAACCACAAACAGTTGCTGTAACAAAAGCTGTTGGTATAGAAAAAGGGAATCCTATACCTTTTAATGCAACTGATGTTGTTGTTGCCGTTGTTGCTATTGATGATAATAAGACTTCCGTTATCTCAGCTATGTTAATAAAATTTTTATATCTACTTAACTTCTTATTATAGTTATTAGTTTCAGTTTCATAATAATTTCTAATATCTTTTATAATGTTAATATTGCTGTTAATTTTATTATTAGCTTGAATCTTTTCATTTATTAATCGTTCTGATACTGATGATAAATCTGGATATAGTAATCTCTCACTCGGTGCTGTTGGATTGGTCATGGACTCCGTCATAGCTTTGCTTATTTTCATTAGTAAAAATTCTTTCTATTTCTTTCGTTATATCTTCTTGTTTAAAACCGTAATGCATCTCAAGTCTTGCTTTCTCTTTATTATCAACTGACACACTTTGTAAAAGTATAGCAATTATATATTGTACTATAACTTTTCTAAGAGATTTATTGTATTCTTTCATTTCTCTTAGACCGTTAGTAAACATATCAACTAAATGTATGTCAGTAATATTTTGATTAAACTTATTATTATCAAAGTCTTGTTTTAATTGATTATATTTAGAGATAGTATCTGCAGCAACTTTATTACAAAACTTAACAGTATTTCTGACTTCATTTGTTGATTCAATAAACTCATTAATTAGTTTATCATTAACTTGTGTTTCATTTAGTCGTAATGTTTTAGTTGTGACCTTATCAAATTCACCTTTTCTTAGCTCAGTTATGTTTTTATTTAAAATATCTAATTTATTATTAGAAAATAATAATTTAATGTCACAATACTCTTTATTAACAACATCTTTTTCATCTATCGGGGAATGTACATTTGTAATTTTATAGGTATCCTTCATATCAATATTATCATTATCTTCTAAGAATAACCCACGATTCTTAGTTAGTGTTAAGTTGTTTATTGATTGATGATACCAGCGCCCAGTGGATCAATTTGTTTTGTTAAATCTATTTCTTGTCATCTTTGTACTTGTTTACATAAAGACCTATATTTGATGATTCTAAAACTTTATTATTAGATTCAAAGTCAAATTCGGATTTTAATAATTCCTGTTCGTAATATTTACTTTCTATTATCTCACCATTAATATCTTCTACCTTATATGTTAGTGGTTGTGTGTTCAAAACTTAATTAACTTTAAATAGTTCTCTTTTCCAATTAGAAGTGTAAACTTTAGAAAAGATATTACGTTTATCTGCATTTCTAACATAATCACCAACTTTAAGTTTTGGTGTTGCTCTGGTAGATTTAACATAGTATTTAACTTTATCAGGATTATTAGAAGCATCAACTGGTGTCATATTAATTGTTGAATGAATGTTTTGTTATATGTTATGACTGCATCATTTAGTATATTTACCCAATTACCATCACCATTTAATAACAACAAAAGGATTATACTTTTTAACTTCCATTATTTTTTATATATAGAAATGAGTCTTTTAAATAATTTCAAAACTAATTCTTATTGTGTTGGTGGCACACATTATAGTGGTACTAATAATACAAATGGAGCTATTACTTCAAAATGTACTAAAATGTTAACAGGATCCTGCACTAAATGTAGAAGGAATAAATAAATGACAGTATCTGATGCAGCAATAGAAGCTGAGGGATTGAAAGGTTTCTTTAAAAGTGTTGGTAGGGCTTTAGTTAACTTCGGAAAGAAAGTTGCTAATAATTCTGCAAGAGCATTAGAAATAGCAAGTAAAATAGGAAGTGCAGCTGCATCTAGAAACTCTAGAGCTGCTCTATCAGCCACACCTAATTTAATTACATTTGCAACTACTGGTGAAGGTATAAAGGTAGTACAAAAAGGAAGAGGGTTATACTTAGGTACAAAGAAAAGATAATTTAGTTATGGCTAAGTCTAAGACTATAGTTTCAGTTAAAACTCTATATCTATCTATAAATTTTAATACTTATATTTTTATTACTAAAAACATTGTTATTACTAAGCACTAATAGCTTTAATCTAAAAAAACACTTAACTTATTTTTTTATCAACGGAGTTGCGGCTTCGCCGATTCTTCTTATACTCTTCATATACCTTGACTAATTCATTATATTCATCATTATCTATTTTATTATCATTCATTGTTTTAGTATATAGTTTATTACACTTGTCGCTAAACTGTTTACTTAAAATATAAATTTGTGAATACTTTATAATTTTATTTCTTATTTTAGTATTAATTGTTTTTGATAATGAACCACAAACAGTTGCTGTAACAAAAGCTGTTGGTATTGGAAAAGGGAATCCTATACCTTTTAATGCAACTGATGTTGTTGTTGCCGTTGTTGCTATTGATGATAATAAGACTTCTGTTATCTCAGCTATGTTAATAAAATTTTTATATCTACTTAACTTCTTATTATAGTTATTAGTTTCAGTTTCATAATAATTTCTAATATCTTTTATAATGTTAATATTGCTGTTAATTTTATTATTAGCTTGAATCTTTTCATTTATTAATCGTTCTGATACTGATGATAAATCTGGATATAGTAATCTCTCACTCGGTGCTGTTGGATTGGTCATGGATTCCGTCATAGCTTTGCTTATTTTCATTAGTAAAAATTCTTCCTATTTCTTTCATTATATTTTCTTGTTTAAAACCGTAATGCATCTCAAGTCTTGCTTTCTCTTTATTATCAACTGACACACTTTGTAAAAGTATAGCAATTATATATTGTACTATAACTTTTCTAAGAAATTTATTGTATTCTTTCATTTCTCTTAGACCGTTAGTAAACATATCAACTAAATGTATGTCAGTAATATTTTGATTAAACTTATTATTATCAAATTCTTGTTTTAATTGTTTATATTTAGAGATAGTATCTGCAGCAACTTTATAACAAAACTTGACAGTATTTCTGACTTCATTTGTTGATTCAATAAACTCATTAATTAGTTTATCATTATTTTGTGTTTCATTTAGTTGTAATGTTTTAGTTGTGACTTTATCAAATTCACCTTTTCTTAGCTCAGTTATGTTTTTATTTAAAATATCTATTTTATTATTAGAAGATGATAATTTATTGTCACAATACTCTTTATTAACAACATCTTTTTCATCTATCGAGGGATTTGTAATTTTATAGGTATCCTTCAAATCAATATTATCATTATCTTCTAAGAATAACCCACGATTCTTAGTTAGTGTTAAGTTGTTTATTGATTGATGATACCAGCGCCCAGTGGATCTATTTGCTTGGTTAAATCTATTTCTTGTCATCTTCGTATTTGGTTACAGAAAGACCTATATTTAATGATTCTAAAACTTTATTATTAGATTCAAAACTCAAATTCGGATTTTAATAATTCCTGTTCGTAATATTTACCTTCTATTAACTCACCATTAATATCTTCTATCTTATATGTTAGTGGTTGTGTGTTCAAAACTTAATTAACTTTAAATAGTTCTCTATTCCAATTAGAAGTGTAACCTTTAGAAAAGATATTACGTTTATCTGCATTTCTAACATAATCACCAACTTTAAGTTTTGGTGTTGCTTTGGTAGATTTAACATAGTATTTAACTTTATCGGGATTATTAGAAGCATCAACTGGTGTCATATTAATTGTTGAATGAATGTTTTGTTATATGTTATGACTGCATCATTTAGTATATTTACCCAATTACCATCACCATTGATGAACAATGGTTAATTAATTATATGTAATAATTTTCTATTAAATCTCTCTATAAAAACAGCCTTTAAATCACTATAAGTAGAATATAGTTTTGTTTCATATTCTTTAAGTAAAGATTTAAATGTTTTGTTGTAAAACTCACTACCTCTATCTACCCTATAACTTTTCTGGTTTTCGACTTTCAGAGCCACCCAGTGGATTTTCACTTAATACTATTTTAAAACCAATAGTTATAGATAAACCAGATTTATTCTTTAATGGAATAGCCCATGCATATTTTGTGAATATATCTATAACTGTTAATATAAACTTATAATTATTATTGTATTTACTCAGAGATGACTTATCAATTAAATCAGCTGACCATGTTTCGTCTTTACAATAATGGTATTATTCTTTCGCTTCTAAACTTTGTTATTTGAGGACTGAATACTTCTTTAGCTAATAGTTGTCGTTGTTTTTCCGTCATTAATTATTTACCATATTTAAAAACAAACTTATCTAGTTGCTCTTGATTAATAATATTCATAGATAATTGTTGCTTAGATATATCTAGCATTTCATCATATAATCCATCATGACCAGCTTTTGTTTCCAGTGTTAATAATTCTAGTCTTTCTACTAAACCATTTAAATGGCAACTTCATTGATTGTTTGGGTTGGGATTGCTATTTAAACCCCTGCCAAATACATTATCTTTTACCCTCATTATACGTTTTATTGTTCTTAATCTAGCGCTTTTCTTATCCCATTTTCCTACATCATATCTAATATCCTTTAAAAACCTTTAAATTTTGTTTTCATCTTCCTCAAAATTATCATCATATGTTACATTTGATTTAGTAAGAAAATCAGTAAATCCTTCTGAAAACTCATATACATTATCCCTAACTAAAAATGCACGCTTCTCTGGAGTTATATTAACACCATTAATTTTATATCCCCTAGTAGGTAAATCTACGAGTTCTAATTTTAATTGAGGATTAGTTTGAGCCCCCATGTCATGAAGAAGTTTGGCTGTCTTTGTATCACCAAAAACTGATGCTATATCTTGAGTTTCCTTTATAGTCCCCTTTAGCGTTTCCTTAATCTTGGAAGTGTATTCACCAATCCGAGAAGTGGGTACACCCATCTGCAAAGCAGTTTCACTGATCTGGGAACCAACTTGCTGGATCATCTTAGTTTGTTTATCTAACTCTTGATTTTGCCAATCTATTGCTCTTAATGTTTGTTCACTTAATGATAGGTTGTGTTCATTATGGGCTAGCCAAGTTTCACTGTTTGCAATTATAGTTTTAGTTAAAGGATCAAGTAAATCTTCTATGTCACCATAAAATTTTTGTTGTTTTAATTTTCCTTCTGATCTATTCTTTCTGTTTTGTTTTTCTAGATTATTTAATTTTATAAGTTTATCTAGTTTAGTCATTTTTTATATATAAAAATTTTATTATACTAAGTAGATAGGTCATTATATAATCTAATAGCAGCTTCAATAAACTTTCTATCTTCCTTAATTGGTAATTCTTTAATATTATTTATTATTACCTCTAATGATTTTTTAAACAGGGATGGGTCTGCTTGGTAGATCTTATTTATTAAATTCCTTTTAAATAGAAATAGATCCTCATCATGAGGATAGCTTTTGATGTTATTTACGTAGAACCTTTTATCATCGAATGTAATTAAACTAATCTTACTTGTTTTTTGTTGTTGTCATGCTATCCCCAATTTTTTGTATTTTACTTTCTTGTACAGTTCTCTGCGTGTTATACATAACTGCATCATAATATTTTTTAGATTTAGCGTTGTCATGCTTCTTTACAGCTTTCTCCTTAGTTTTATTTGCGTAATTTTTAAAACTATATGTCTTAGGTGTTAGGACCACAAACTCTTCAATAATCTTATTCCCCTATTCATGTTTGAATTTGTCGGGGACTTTATTATTGGTTTTGGTTGGTGGTTCTAGATTACTTAAGTCCATATGTTCATTATCGACACCACCTTCACTATAACTTAATACGAAACTATCCGTATCCGTATAGTGAAGTGTTAGGTCTTTGAGGGATGGTTGTAGAATATTATAAAATAAATAATACATATGTAATTTACTTAATTCTAAGACAGTAACGCCTACATATACTGGAGAATCATATTCTATTTTTTTCTTTATAGATTCGATTTGGCTATAATCTCTATATCTAGTTATATTCTTAAATGTTGATTTATCTATACTTTTCATTATCTTTTCTTCATCGTGTAAGAATTTACTTTGAAGGAAGTGTGGGGGATTCATGCACATTCTTCCATATAAGGAGTTTTTCAATAATTTTCTTTCATCCTTTTCTGCTTCAGATTTAGCTGTTGCTCTTTTATTTGTATTATTTTCTCTATAATCTCTACATATATAATCTTGTTTAAATTTAATTACTCTATGAATTTTAGTTACTTTTACTCCCATCTTAACATAGTACTTTAACATCCTATCATGAACCTTATATTCTGTTTTGTTGTTTTGATCTAAGATTAATTTCTCTGATCCTGCTTGCCTCCATCTTTTTCTCGATATCCCAATTCATTATCATTTATCTTTCTCTTATTAGGCATTAGTGCTATCTTTTCTGTTCTCTCATTACAACTATTACTATAATCAATATCACAAACTATATAGTAACCATGATCACTATCCTCTGGAGTATTCAGTAGTGCATCTAGAGTAGTAGTAGTAGTAAATTGGAAGTCCTTATCAGTAAGTTTTTGCATCATATAGGTTTTTTGCGTCTATGTACCATATGGACTTACCATCACCGTTATTAAAATATCTCTCACCAATTATTCCACATATACCACCTCTCTTTGCTCCAACAAAATTATCTAACATTTGTTTATCTTGTAATGTATCTAATGTAACACCACTTGACATTAACCAACAATCAAAACTATAATCTGGTAGACTAACGTAATGTAGTGGATTGAGTTTGATTTCTTTCATGCTTAATTTAACATATTCATTCATGCAATAGTCTAATATTTCGACATCATTCTGTAAATACTCTATAGCTAGATCTCTACCCGTTTTATGACTGTTTTCATTATTAAATTTATCTACTTCTTCTTGTGTTGGTAATTTATTATGTAGTGAGGATTTGAAGTCTTCTATTTTTAGATTACATATAACTTCATCATACGAGTCCAAACCAAAGTATTCATATGGATATAATGTTTTAGTTTTACATCCGTATATCTTCGCCATTTGATCTAGAGGCATAGCTAAGAAGTTATAACTATCTAAGAATTTGAGACAACCCATGCTAAACATCTTAGACTTACAAGCAGCTAGTGGTATGTTATCTACTTTTCTTTTATCTTTATTCTGTTTAAAGAATTCACTATATAGTAGATTGAAATCATAAGCAGAGCCATTATGGATTATTATGGGAATGAAGTTTTGTTGTTTGTACCTCAGATTACATATTGTACATGCTGGTCCTCTATATTTACCAGTTTCATGACAATGATCTCTTACTTTATCAATACATGTTTTACTGCAGATATGACAAGTGTGACAAGTGTTATTAGTTTCATGATATAATTTATCTTCTTCATTATATATCATTTGTTTGTTGCGCTTGAAGTTATTCTCAGTGTCTATTTCTAATAGATCACTAGCAAATCTCTTGATACAATCAAGACCGAAATAGTATTTGAAATTACACTGCCAGATGTAACCCACACTTATTGGCATGTGTTCAGCTATTACATACTTACAGCCATTAGTCGCGACCTCAACAATGCAACATTCTATATCAGCAGTTATAATATTTTTTATATTCTGACGTTTGTGTTCATTTATAGAAGCAATTTCTTTCTTCTTAGGACAAACAACCTCAGGTTTGAAAGAGTTGTTACATTCATGTTTGTTTTAATTAATTTGTGAATCAAACCAATATGTACATCTATTACAATAACAATATTTAATGTTTTTTTTTATTTGGTCGATCTAACAAGGTTTCTATGTTTTTAATTAGAGCACATTGTTCTGTTGGCCCATTCCCCCAAACCAATATTCTGACATCTTTTCTATCTTTATCAAAATCATCCACTGGTTTAAACAATTCTACTTTGCCCCCACCACAAGGTGTGTATACCCAAATATTAATATGTACAATTTCTGTATTCTCATTATATAAGCAAAATCATCTTCTTTTCGTTGTCGTGCTTCAATTAGATTATTCACATATTTACTCTCGCGTGTTGCATTATTGGGAAAGCCACTTCGCGGATCGATAGCAGGTTATAGCCAAGCAGTAATAGCCAGTTGCAAGCAGTTATATTTGGAATTGCGTATATTCAATATTGATTTAGAGTTTTTGAGATCGGGGGGAAATCTATATAACTACCAATAGATGCTTTAGTTGGTTCAATATTTATCTGAATACTTCTTAATCCGAGAAACTCAAAGTCATAGCCATAACCCTCATATATTACTTTTTCAATGTTTAACCATTGAGTGAAGTCTCTATTTTCATATATTGCGTTATTAATAATATAGTCAGCGTTGAAAAAATTTTTAGTAGTTTTAACTTCTTCTTTGGTTCTCTTTTTGTACTCACACTCAGCTGTGATATTTAAAATTCATAACGTTTCTATACTGGTAACAGTTTTTAATTTCTTCTAAAGGGTTATTAATGGCTTCGTCTATGTCTTCAATGTAATTTCCAGCTTTATCACTAATATAAAATACTCTCATGTTCTGGCTAGAGTTTTTATCAAAGTAATCTGTGTTTTCTAGATACTTGCGATTATTACTATATGAATGAGTAGTTAGCGCTATTTTTTTCCAAATTCTTCATGACGTTCTTTATACTCATACTTAATTCTGGTGTAGATATTATCATCAGTATCTGTTTTAGTGTTAGCTTTAGTTGCAGTTTCAGGTTTAGTTTTAATAATATCCTTAGTACTATTAGCAAAGCTACTTCGTAGATCTTTAGGTCTGAGAACGTAATCATCTTCATCTGGATTATACACCCACTCCAAGATTTGATCTTCCACTTCATCCTCTTACTCCTTTCTCCCCTCGTTTAAGTGTTCATCACTTAAGTTATGTTTGACAAATTGTTTCCTTGTTTCAAAGGCCAAATCACAAATATAACAAAAGTTTACATTTTCTACTTTAGACATTTTTTTATTGTTATAGACAAACAAAAAGTTTTTGAAGACATACAAATTAAAAATTTCTACATCAGTAAAATGTGGTGGTTGTAAAGATAAATCATGGAGAAAATGTTGTGATAAATGTTTAGATAGTTTATTTGAATGTTATATCTGTAATGGTTACTTTAAGAATAGAGATTACATTAATCATATGAATATTATTTATAATGATCCTAGTCTATATATAACTTGTATTATGTGTAATGAAAATCAACACATCAGCGGATTTAGATTTAAAAATTTTAAGTGTAGATTTTGTATTTATTTACATAGATATAGGTATACACATACCAAAGATAGATTCGAGGAATATGCTGAAAATTTAACATAAAAGTGTAAAAAACAAAAAAATTGGTGAATTTGCAAACGAGCTGATTATTGTTTTCCAGAATTAAGCCATTTCATAATTTAATGTTTGAATTAGAGTGAATATGTAGTAGTGAATAAAACAAGGAAACCAACAAGCAGTAAAATTTGGCCCTATTCGACATGCGCGATTAGCGTTAGGAGAAAGGGTCAAATTTTACTGGTGGTTGGTTTCCTTGTTTTATCCACTACTAGCGAGGTAAAAATGATCCTAAGCTATTTAAATATATTCCATGAGCTCTCTTTACTGTCCAAGACTGCCCGGGCCGAGGATTTTCCCCAAAAACAACAGGGAAAAGAGTGCAAAGAGTGTAAAAATAAAAACAAATTACACCCCTATTTCTCCGTTTAATTAACCTATTTCTCCGTGTAATTATAAGAGTGTATTTTTTGAAAAATAGAAGTGGAAGGAGGTACTGAGGATAGATCCCCCATCTTCCCTCCCTCGAACATGTTACGTTCACTTTGAGCGTTAACCCTTGCGCCAACTGATACTATCATTATACGTTTCAATTTCGGTTATAATGACAATTGCGTAAGAGTGAAAATTTTTATCAGTCCACACTAAATTACACTCTCTTCAAAGAGTGTAAAACGAATGGAGAAAAGAGTGTAAATACAGTGTAATTTTGAAAATACACTCTTAGGTTCTCTTATAAATAGGAGTGGAATACGCATTACACCCTAATCCCCGCTAATTAGGGTTGGAATAAGGGTGAAAACTCGTTCGGGTGAAGAAAAATTTAACAGAAAAAAACTAAACCACAATTACAGACCCTGCCTGGACACACAAAGCGAAAAGGAGCTCTGCGAATACGTTTTTAAAATGACAGAAACTTTGCACTAAAATTAACCGACATCTGTTAGAGAGGCCATCTTTCAAAACTTAACAGTGCTTCTTAAATGAAATGGAAGACCAAGAAAAGTGAGCGTTTACGAACATCGCCATGTACATACTTTATCATCAAAAACGTTATATTATTGCCACACGAAATGTATGACCAACTTTTTTGAATGCGTTAGGCATTTGGTTCACCTCACCTAATTACTTACAATTAGTTCTTGAACACTATAATGTGGATCAACGCGCTTGGAACCTAGGTAAATTTTTCGATGTTAATCTTTTGCAAGGGAGATCTTGCAAGCTTAGCATTCATTAGCAAAAATCTTTCAAAAGTAAAATCTTTTTTACAAAAACCATGCAAGATTAACATCTGTTTCCAAAAATCTTGCAAGATTAACATCTTTTTGCAGGAATCTTGCAAGATTAACATCTTTTCAAAAGAAAGAAAAAGACTGCACAAAGAAATCAATTGGATTTTGAAGTATGGCATCAGTACAGTATGCTATTTCATTTTTCAATGAGTCAGTTCAACATAAATTTGATAATGGTTGTTTTGCATACGCTCTTTTGCTCGATTTAAAAAAAGCCTTCGACTCAATGTCACATCAAATCCTATGGATAAATTAAGTTTTCCATATTTTCATCTTCTGCATTGCAGCTCATGAAATGTTTTATTATGGTTCAAATAGAAATGTAATGGAGTAATGGAGTAATGCTGTAATGGAGTATTGTCAAATTGAATTGAGCTAAAGCAAGATGTTCCTCAGGGATCAGGGGAACAGTTATAGGACCACTTCTTTTCAAATTCAATTTAAATTATCTCCCAGCGCAAATGAGTTAAACAGGTAAAGTTTTGCAGTATGCGGATATTTGTTTATTGTCTTGTTTATTGTCTTGTTTATTTGTTTTAATTTTCCTTCTGATCTATTCTTTCTGTTTTGTTTTTCTAGATTATTTAATTTTATAAGTTTATCTAGTTTAGTCATTTTTTATATATAAAAATATTATTATACTAAGTAGATAGGTCATTATATAATCTAATAGCAGCTTCAATAAACTTTCTATCTTCCTTAATTGGTAATTCTTTAATATTATTTATTATTACCTCTAATGATTTTTTAAACAGGGATGGGTCTGCTTGGTAGATCTTATTTATTAAATTCCTTTTAAATAGAAATAGATCCTCATCATGAGGATAGCTTTTGATGTTATTTACGTAGAACCTTTTATCATCGAATGTAATTAAACTAATCTTACTTGTTTTTTGTTGTTGTCATGCTATCCCCAATTTTTTGTATTTTACTTTCTTGTACAGTTCTCTGCGTGTTATACATAACTGCATCATAATATTTTTTAGATTTAGCGTTGTCATGCTTCTTTACAGCTTTCTCCTTAGTTTTATTTGCGTAATTTTTAAAACTATATGTCTTAGGTGTTAGGACCA
Source organism: Convolutriloba macropyga (assembly GCF_964194025.1). Lineage (NCBI taxonomy): Eukaryota > Metazoa > Xenacoelomorpha > Acoela > Convolutidae > Convolutriloba > Convolutriloba macropyga. The sequence goes on from NC_134471.1 coordinate 63,289,464, forward strand.
CAAACTCTTCAATAATCTTATTCCCCTATTCATGTTTGAATTTGTCGGGGACTTTATTATTGGTTTTGGTTGGTGGTTCTAGATTACTTAAGTCCATATGTTCATTATCGACACCACCTTCACTATAACTTAATACGAAACTATCCGTATCCGTATAGTGAAGTGTTAGGTCTTTGAGGGATGGTTGTAGAATATTATAAAATAAATAATACATATGTAATTTACTTAATTCTAAGACAGTAACGCCTACATATACTGGAGAATCATATTCTATTTTTTTCTTTATAGATTCGATTTGGCTATAATCTCTATATCTAGTTATATTCTTAAATGTTGATTTATCTATACTTTTCATTATCTTTTCTTCATCGTGTAAGAATTTACTTTGAAGGAAGTGTGGGGGATTCATGCACATTCTTCCATATAAGGAGTTTTTCAATAATTTTCTTTCATCCTTTTCTGCTTCAGATTTAGCTGTTGCTCTTTTATTTGTATTATTTTCTCTATAATCTCTACATATATAATCTTGTTTAAATTTAATTACTCTATGAATTTTAGTTACTTTTACTCCCATCTTAACATAGTACTTTAACATCCTATCATGAACCTTATATTCTGTTTTGTTGTTTTGATCTAAGATTAATTTCTCTGATCCTGCTTGCCTCCATCTTTTTCTCGATATCCCAATTCATTATCATTTATCTTTCTCTTATTAGGCATTAGTGCTATCTTTTCTGTTCTCTCATTACAACTATTACTATAATCAATATCACAAACTATATAGTAACCATGATCACTATCCTCTGGAGTATTCAGTAGTGCATCTAGAGTAGTAGTAGTAGTAAATTGGAAGTCCTTATCAGTAAGTTTTTGCATCATATAGGTTTTTTGCGTCTATGTACCATATGGACTTACCATCACCGTTATTAAAATATCTCTCACCAATTATTCCACATATACCACCTCTCTTTGCTCCAACAAAATTATCTAACATTTGTTTATCTTGTAATGTATCTAATGTAACACCACTTGACATTAACCAACAATCAAAACTATAATCTGGTAGACTAACGTAATGTAGTGGATTGAGTTTGATTTCTTTCATGCTTAATTTAACATATTCATTCATGCAATAGTCTAATATTTCGACATCATTCTGTAAATACTCTATAGCTAGATCTCTACCCGTTTTATGACTGTTTTCATTATTAAATTTATCTACTTCTTCTTGTGTTGGTAATTTATTATGTAGTGAGGATTTGAAGTCTTCTATTTTTAGATTACATATAACTTCATCATACGAGTCCAAACCAAAGTATTCATATGGATATAATGTTTTAGTTTTACATCCGTATATCTTCGCCATTTGATCTAGAGGCATAGCTAAGAAGTTATAACTATCTAAGAATTTGAGACAACCCATGCTAAACATCTTAGACTTACAAGCAGCTAGTGGTATGTTATCTACTTTTCTTTTATCTTTATTCTGTTTAAAGAATTCACTATATAGTAGATTGAAATCATAAGCAGAGCCATTATGGATTATTATGGGAATGAAGTTTTGTTGTTTGTACCTCAGATTACATATTGTACATGCTGGTCCTCTATATTTACCAGTTTCATGACAATGATCTCTTACTTTATCAGTACATGTTTTACTGCAGATATGACAAGTGTGACAAGTGTTATTAGTTTCATGATATAATTTATCTTCTTCATTATATATCATTTGTTTGTTGCGCTTGAAGTTATTCTCAGTGTCTATTTCTAATAGATCACTAGCAAATCTCTTGATACAATCAAGACCGAAATAGTATTTGAAATTACACTGCCAGATGTAACCCACACTTATTGGCATGTGTTCAGCTATTACATACTTACAGCCATTAGTCGCGACCTCAACAATGCAACATTCTATATCAGCAGTTATAATATTTTTTATATTCTGACGTTTGTGTTCATTTATAGAAGCAATTTCTTTCTTCTTAGGACAAACAACCTCAGGTTTGAAAGAGTTGTTACATTCATGTTTGTTTTAATTAATTTGTGAATCAAACCAATATGTACATCTATTACAATAACAATATTTAATGTTTTTTTTTATTTGGTCGATCTAACAAGGTTTCTATGTTTTTAATTAGAGCACATTGTTCTGTTGGCCCATTCCCCCAAACCAATATTCTGACATCTTTTCTATCTTTATCAAAATCATCCACTGGTTTAAACAATTCTACTTTGCCCCCACCACAAGGTGTGTATACCCAAATATTAATATGTACAATTTCTGTATTCTCATTATATAAGCAAAATCATCTTCTTTTCGTTGTCGTGCTTCAATTAGATTATTCACATATTTACTCTCGCGTGTTGCATTATTGGGAAAGCCACTTCGCGGATCGATAGCAGGTTATAGCCAAGCAGTAATAGCCAGTTGCAAGCAGTTATATTTGGAATTGCGTATATTCAATATTGATTTAGAGTTTTTGAGATCGGGGGGAAATCTATATAACTACCAATAGATGCTTTAGTTGGTTCAATATTTATCTGAATACTTCTTAATCCGAGAAACTCAAAGTCATAGCCATAACCCTCATATATTACTTTTTCAATGTTTAACCATTGAGTGAAGTCTCTATTTTCATATATTGCGTTATTAATAATATAGTCAGCGTTGAAAAAAATTTTAGTAGTTTTAACTTCTTCTTTGGTTCTCTTTTTGTAGTCACACTCAGCTGTGATATTTAAAATTCATAACGTTTCTATACTGGTAACAGTTTTTAATTTCTTCTAAAGGGTTATTAATGGCTTCGTCTATGTCTTCAATGTAATTTCCAGCTTTATCACTAATATAAAATACTCTCATGTTCTGGCTAGAGTTTTTATCAAAGTAATCTGTGTTTTCTAGATACTTGCGATTATTACTATATGAATGAGTAGTTAGCGCTATTTTTTCCAAATTCTTCATGACGTTCTTTATACTCATACTTAATTCTGGTGTAGATATTATCATCAGTATCTGTTTTAGTGTTAGCTTTAGTTGCAGTTTCAGGTTTAGTTTTAATAATATCCTTAGTACTATTAGCAAAGCTACTTCGTAGATCTTTAGGTCTGAGAACGTAATCATCTTCATCTGGATTATACACCCACTCCAAGATTTGATCTTCCACTTCATCCTCTTACTCCTTTCTCCCCTCGTTTAAGTGTTCATCACTTAAGTTATGTTTGACAAATTGTTTCCTTGTTTCAAAGGCCAAATCACAAATATAACAAAAGTTTACATTTTCTACTTTAGACATTTTTTTATTGTTATAGACAAACAAAAAGTTTTTGAAGACATACAAATTAAAAATTTCTACATCAGTAAAATGTGGTGGTTGTAAAGATAAATCATGGAGAAAATGTTGTGATAAATGTTTAGATAGTTTATTTGAATGTTATATCTGTAATGGTTACTTTAAGAATAGAGATTACATTAATCATATGAATATTATTTATAATGATCCTAGTCTATATATAACTTGTATTATGTGTAATGAAAATCAACACATCAGCGGATTTAGATTTAAAAATTTTAAGTGTAGATTTTGTATTTATTTACATAGATATAGGTATACACATACCAAAGATAGATTCGAGGAATATGCTGAAAATTTAACATAAAAGTGTAAAAAACAAAAAAATTGGTGAATTTGCAAACGAGCTGATTATTGTTTTCCAGAATTAAGCCATTTCATAATTTAATGTTTGAATTAGAGTGAATATGTAGTAGTGAATAAAACAAGGAAACCAACAAGCAGTAAAATTTGGCCCTATTCGACATGCGCGATTAGCGTTAGGAGAAAGGGTCAAATTTTACTGGTGGTTGGTTTCCTTGTTTTATCCACTACTAGCGAGGTAAAAATGATCCTAAGCTATTTAAATATATTCCATGAGCTCTCTTTACTGTCCAAGACTGCCCGGGCCGAGGATTTTCCCCAAAAACAACAGGGAAAAGAGTGCAAAGAGTGTAAAAATAAAAACAAATTACACCCCTATTTCTCCGTTTAATTAACCTATTTCTCCGTGTAATTATAAGAGTGTATTTTTTGAAAAATAGAAGTGGAAGGAGGTACTGAGGATAGATCCCCCATCTTCCCTCCCTCGAACATGTTACGTTCACTTTGAGCGTTAACCCTTGCGCCAACTGATACTATCATTATACGTTTCAATTTCGGTTATAATGACAATTGCGTAAGAGTGAAAATTTTTATCAGTCCACACTAAATTACACTCTCTTCAAAGAGTGTAAAACGAATGGAGAAAAGAGTGTAAATACAGTGTAATTTTGAAAATACACTCTTAGGTTCTCTTATAAATAGGAGTGGAATACGCATTACACCCTAATCCCCGCTAATTAGGGTTGGAATAAGGGTGAAAACTCGTTCGGGTGAAGAAAAATTTAACAGAAAAAAACTAAACCACAATTACAGACCCTGCCTGGACACACAAAGCGAAAAGGAGCTCTGCGAATACGTTTTTAAAATGACAGAAACTTTGCACTAAAATTAACCGACATCTGTTAGAGAGGCCATCTTTCAAAACTTAACAGTGCTTCTTAAATGAAATGGAAGACCAAGAAAAGTGAGCGTTTACGAACATCGCCATGTACATACTTTATCATCAAAAACGTTATATTATTGCCACACGAAATGTATGACCAACTTTTTTGAATGCGTTAGGCATTTGGTTCACCTCACCTAATTACTTACAATTAGTTCTTGAACACTATAATGTGGATCAACGCGCTTGGAACCTAGGTAAATTTTTCGATGTTAATCTTTTGCAAGGGAGATCTTGCAAGCTTAGCATTCATTAGCAAAAATCTTTCAAAAGTAAAATCTTTTTACAAAAACCATGCAAGATTAACATCTGTTTCCAAAAATCTTGCAAGATTAACATCTTTTTGCAGGAATCTTGCAAGATTAACATCTTTTCAAAAGAAAGAAAAAGACTGCACAAAGAAATCAATTGGATTTTGAAGTATGGCATCAGTACAGTATGCTATTTCATTTTTCAATGAGTCAGTTCAACATAAATTTGATAATGGTTGTTTTGCATACGCTCTTTTGCTCGATTTAAAAAAAGCCTTCGACTCAATGTCACATCAAATCCTATGGATAAATTAAGTTTTCCATATTTTCATCTTCTGCATTGCAGCTCATGAAATGTTTTATTATGGTTCAAATAGAAATGTAATGGAGTAATGGAGTAATGCTGTATTGGAGTATTGTCAAATTGAATTGAGCTAAAGCAAGATGTTCCTCAGGGATCAGGGGAACAGTTATAGGACCACTTCTTTTCAAATTCAATTTAAATTATCTCCCAGCGCAAATGAGTTAAACAGGTAAAGTTTTGCAGTATGCGGATATTTGTTTATTGTCTTGTTTATTGTCTTGTTTATTTGTTTTAATTTTCCTTCTGATCTATTCTTTCTGTTTTGTTTTTCTAGATTATTTAATTTTATAAGTTTATCTAGTTTAGTCATTTTTTATATATAAAAATATTATTATACTAAGTAGATAGGTCATTATATAATCTAATAGCAGCTTCAATAAACTTTCTATCTTCCTTAATTGGTAATTCTTTAATATTATTTATTATTACCTCTAATGATTTTTTAAACAGGGATGGGTCTGCTTGGTAGATCTTATTTATTAAATTCCTTTTAAATAGAAATAGATCCTCATCATGAGGATAGCTTTTGATGTTATTTACGTAGAACCTTTTATCATCGAATGTAATTAAACTAATCTTACTTGTTTTTTGTTGTTGTCATGCTATCCCCAATTTTTTGTATTTTACTTTCTTGTACAGTTCTCTGCGTGTTATACATAACTGCATCATAATATTTTTTAGATTTAGCGTTGTCATGCTTCTTTACAGCTTTCTCCTTAGTTTTATTTGCGTAATTTTTAAAACTATATGTCTTAGGTGTTAGGACCACAAACTCTTCAATAATCTTATTCCCCTATTCATGTTTGAATTTGTCGGGGACTTTATTATTGGTTTTGGTTGGTGGTTCTAGATTACTTAAGTCCATATGTTCATTATCGACACCACCTTCACTATAACTTAATACGAAACTATCCGTATCCGTATAGTGAAGTGTTAGGTCTTTGAGGGATGGTTGTAGAATATTATAAAATAAATAATACATATGTAATTTACTTAATTCTAAGACAGTAACGCCTACATATACTGGAGAATCATATTCTATTTTTTTCTTTATAGATTCGATTTGGCTATAATCTCTATATCTAGTTATATTCTTAAATGTTGATTTATCTATACTTTTCATTATCTTTTCTTCATCGTGTAAGAATTTACTTTGAAGGAAGTGTGGGGGATTCATGCACATTCTTCCATATAAGGAGTTTTTCAATAATTTTCTTTCATCCTTTTCTGCTTCAGATTTAGCTGTTGCTCTTTTATTTGTATTATTTTCTCTATAATCTCTACATATATAATCTTGTTTAAATTTAATTACTCTATGAATTTTAGTTACTTTTACTCCCATCTTAACATAGTACTTTAACATCCTATCATGAACCTTATATTCTGTTTTGTTGTTTTGATCTAAGATTAATTTCTCTGATCCTGCTTGCCTCCATCTTTTTCTCGATATCCCAATTCATTATCATTTATCTTTCTCTTATTAGGCATTAGTGCTATCTTTCTGTTCTCTCATTACAACTATTACTATAATCAATATCACAAACTATATAGTAACCATGATCACTATCCTCTGGAGTATTCAGTAGTGCATCTAGAGTAGTAGTAGTAGTAAATTGGAAGTCCTTATCAGTAAGTTTTTGCATCATATAGGTTTTTTGCGTCTATGTACCATATGGACTTACCATCACCGTTATTAAAATATCTCTCACCAATTATTCCACATATACCACCTCTCTTTGCTCCAACAAAATTATCTAACATTTGTTTATCTTGTAATGTATCTAATGTAACACCACTTGACATTAACCAACAATCAAAACTATAATCTGGTAGACTAACGTAATGTAGTGGATTGAGTTTGATTTCTTTCATGCTTAATTTAACATATTCATTCATGCAATAGTCTAATATTTCGACATCATTCTGTAAATACTCTATAGCTAGATCTCTACCCGTTTTATGACTGTTTTCATTATTAAATTTATCTACTTCTTCTTGTGTTGGTAATTTATTATGTAGTGAGGATTTGAAGTCTTCTATTTTTAGATTACATATAACTTCATCATACGAGTCCAAACCAAAGTATTCATATGGATATAATGTTTTAGTTTTACATCCGTATATCTTCGCCATTTGATCTAGAGGCATAGCTAAGAAGTTATAACTATCTAAGAATTTGAGACAACCCATGCTAAACATCTTAGACTTACAAGCAGCTAGTGGTATGTTATCTACTTTTCTTTTATCTTTATTCTGTTTAAAGAATTCACTATATAGTAGATTGAAATCATAAGCAGAGCCATTATGGATTATTATGGGAATGAAGTTTTGTTGTTTGTACCTCAGATTACATATTGTACATGCTGGTCCTCTATATTTACCAGTTTCATGACAATGATCTCTTACTTTATCAATACATGTTTTACTGCAGATATGACAAGTGTGACAAGTGTTATTAGTTTCATGATATAATTTATCTTCTTCATTATATATCATTTGTTTGTTGCGCTTGAAGTTATTCTCAGTGTCTATTTCTAATAGATCACTAGCAAATCTCTTGATACAATCAAGACCGAAATAGTATTTGAAATTACACTGCCAGATGTAACCCACACTTATTGGCATGTGTTCAGCTATTACATACTTACAGCCATTAGTCGCGACCTCAACAATGCAACATTCTATATCAGCAGTTATAATATTTTTTATATTCTGACGTTTGTGTTCATTTATAGAAGCAATTTCTTTCTTCTTAGGACAAACAACCTCAGGTTTGAAAGAGTTGTTTCATTCATGTTTGTTTTAATTAATTTGTGAATCAAACCAATATGTACATCTATTACAATAACAATATTTAATGTTTTTTTTTTATTTGGTCGATCTAACAAGGTTTCTATGTTTTTAATTAGAGCACATTGTTCTGTTGGCCCATTCCCCCAAACCAATATTCTGACATCTTTTCTATCTTTATCAAAATCATCCACTGGTTTAAACAATTCTACTTTGCCCCCACCACAAGGTGTGTATACCCAAATATTAATATGTACAATTTCTGTATTCTCATTATATAAGCAAAATCATCTTCTTTTCGTTGTCGTGCTTCAATTAGATTATTCACATATTTACTCTCGCGTGTTGCATTATTGGGAAAGCCACTTCGCGGATCGATAGCAGGTTATAGCCAAGCAGTAATAGCCAGTTGCAAGCAGTTATATTTGGAATTGCGTATATTCAATATTGATTTAGAGTTTGTGAGATCGGGGGGAAATCTATATAACTACCAATAGATGCTTTAGTTGGTTCAATATTTATCTGAATACTTCTTAATCCGAGAAACTCAAAGTCATAGCCATAACCCTCATATATTACTTTTTCAATGTTTAACCATTGAGTGAAGTCTCTATTTTCATATATTGCGTTATTAATAATATAGTCAGCGTTGAAAAAAATTTTAGTAGTTTTAACTTCTTCTTTGGTTCTCTTTTTGTACTCACACTCAGCTGTGATATTTAAAATTCATAACGTTTCTATACTGGTAACAGTTTTTAATTTCTTCTAAAGGGTTATTAATGGCTTCGTCTATGTCTTCAATGTAATTTCCAGCTTTATCACTAATATAAAATACTCTCATGTTCTGGCTAGAGTTTTTATCAAAGTAATCTGTGTTTTCTAGATACTTGCGATTATTACTATATGAATGAGTAGTTAGCGCTATTTTTTTCCAAATTCTTCATGACGTTCTTTATACTCATACTTAATTCTGGTGTAGATATTATCATCAGTATCTGTTTTAGTGTTAGCTTTAGTTGCAGTTTCAGGTTTAGTTTTAATAATATCCTTAGTACTATTAGCAAAGCTACTTCGTAGATCTTTAGGTCTGAGAACGTAATCATCTTCATCTGGATTATACACCCACTCCAAGATTTGATCTTCCACTTCATCCTCTTACTCCTTTCTCCCCTCGTTTAAGTGTTCATCACTTAAGTTATGTTTGACAAATTGTTTCCTTGTTTCAAAGGCCAAATCACAAATATAACAAAAGTTTACATTTTCTACTTTAGACATTTTTTTATTGTTATAGACAAACAAAAAGTTTTTGAAGACATACAAATTAAAAATTTCTACATCAGTAAAATGTGGTGGTTGTAAAGATAAATCATGGAGAAAATGTTGTGATAAATGTTTAGATAGTTTATTTGAATGTTATATCTGTAATGGTTACTTTAAGAATAGAGATTACATTAATCATATGAATATTATTTATAATGATCCTAGTCTATATATAACTTGTATTATGTGTAATGAAAATCAACACATCAGCGGATTTAGATTTAAAAATTTTAAGTGTAGATTTTGTATTTATTTACATAGATATAGGTATACACATACCAAAGATAGATTCGAGGAATATGCTGAAAATTTAACATAAAAGTGTAAAAAACAAAAAAATTGGTGAATTTGCAAACGAGCTGATTATTGTTTTCCAGAATTAAGCCATTTCATAATTTAATGTTTGAATTAGAGTGAATATGTAGTAGTGAATAAAACAAGGAAACCAACAAGCAGTAAAATTTGGCCCTATTCGACATGCGCGATTAGCGTTAGGAGAAAGGGTCAAATTTTACTGGTGGTTGGTTTCCTTGTTTTATCCACTACTAGCGAGGTAAAAATGATCCTAAGCTATTTAAATATATTCCATGAGCTCTCTTTACTGTCCAAGACTGCCCGGGCCGAGGATTTTCCCCAAAAACAACAGGGAAAAGAGTGCAAAGAGTGTAAAAATAAAAACAAATTACACCCCTATTTCTCCGTTTAATTAACCTATTTCTCCGTGTAATTATAAGAGTGTATTTTTTGAAAAATAGAAGTGGAAGGAGGTACTGAGGATAGATCCCCCATCTTCCCTCCCTCGAACATGTTACGTTCACTTTGAGCGTTAACCCTTGCGCCAACTGATACTATCATTATACGTTTCAATTTCGGTTATAATGACAATTGCGTAAGAGTGAAAATTTTTATCAGTCCACACTAAATTACACTCTCTTCAAAGAGTGTAAAACGAATGGAGAAAAGAGTGTAAATACAGTGTAATTTTGAAAATACACTCTTAGGTTCTCTTATAAATAGGAGTGGAATACGCATTACACCCTAATCCCCGCTAATTAGGGTTGGAATAAGGGTGAAAACTCGTTCGGGTGAAGAAAAATTTAACAGAAAAAAACTAAACCACAATTACAGACCCTGCCTGGACACACAAAGCGAAAAGGAGCTCTGCGAATACGTTTTTAAAATGACAGAAACTTTGCACTAAAATTAACCGACATCTGTTAGAGAGGCCATCTTTCAAAACTTAACAGTGCTTCTTAAATGAAATGGAAGACCAAGAAAAGTGAGCGTTTACGAACATCGCCATGTACATACTTTATCATCAAAAACGTTATATTATTGCCACACGAAATGTATGACCAACTTTTTTGAATGCGTTAGGCATTTGGTTCACCTCACCTAATTACTTACAATTAGTTCTTGAACACTATAATGTGGATCAACGCGCTTGGAACCTAGGTAAATTTTTCGATGTTAATCTTTTGCAAGGGAGATCTTGCAAGCTTAGCATTCATTAGCAAAAATCTTTCAAAAGTAAAATCTTTTTACAAAAACCATGCAAGATTAACATCTGTTTCCAAAAATCTTGCAAGATTAACATCTTTTTGCAGGAATCTTGCAAGATTAACATCTTTTCAAAAGAAAGAAAAAGACTGCACAAAGAAATCAATTGGATTTTGAAGTATGGCATCAGTACAGTATGCTATTTCATTTTTCAATGAGTCAGTTCAACATAAATTTGATAATGGTTGTTTTGCATACGCTCTTTTGCTCGATTTAAAAAAAGCCTTCGACTCAATGTCACATCAAATCCTATGGATAAATTAAGTTTTCCATATTTTCATCTTCTGCATTGCAGCTCATGAAATGTTTTATTATGGTTCAAATAGAAATGTAATGGAGTAATGGAGTAATGCTGTAATGGAGTATTGTCAAATTGAATTGAGCTAAAGCAAGATGTTCCTCAGGGATCAGGGGAACAGTTATAGGACCACTTCTTTTCAAATTCAATTTAAATTATCTCCCAGCGCAAATGAGTTAAACAGGTAAAGTTTTGCAGTATGCGGATATTTGTTTATTGTTTTGTAGTCGCAAAACCTCCGACATTGCTTTAAGTGATTTACAGGAAAACATTACAAGATTGGAAACTTATTTTTGTATCAACTGGTTGAATTTAAATGCCACAACTGAGTTTATTACGTTCTCACGCAAATATGTTTTTGGAGAAAATGTCTTTGGAGAAACAGTCTCATCGATTTCGAGACTGGATTCGAGACAGCAGTAGTAAAAAAAGCAAAACAGTGTGAATATTTGGGTGCTACCATAGACAATCACCTTCGTTTTTAACCACAAGTGAAAAAAATATTGGAAAATATGGCTGTTGGGATCAAAACTATTGAAACTCTGCAACAAAGACGTCCAATCACAGTATTACTCGTGCTCTTCTACATACTTGTCCTCAGTCATTTAAAGTACTCTGCTTTATGCCTTTTTCAGAGAAATTCAACTTTTGTGCTCTCTTTGGAGGAACAGATGACTGGTCTCTAAAGTGTGTATTTTTTGTTCTAGTATCAAGTCGTCAAATGAATTAAGAAAACATAGAAATGTAATTAACATAAGACAAATAATCGATTTGAAAACTTCAAAGTACTTTTTCCAATATATTAGAAAGACGAGAAAACCTTTTCAACAACAGCTTAATTACCTACGGCAATTTATAGGATTAACAAGCCTATTAACCAAATAATTTTTGTAGTGATTTTTCCATCTATTTCATCCTCTTCTAAATCATTCTTTAATTGGGTATCGTTGAAGTTGAAGTCAAACTCACTACCATTATAACTTTGAGATACAGGTGTAAGTTTACAGGTTGTTAAAAGTCGATTGAGAAAAAAAGTTGGTAACCGAGTTAGAAGCAGTTATTATTCGACAAGCTAACACATGGCGTAATTTCCGTTCCAGATAACCTGTTGGCAGTTAAACTTAAAGAAGAACTACTTTTGAGTCTGGATAAATCATTTACATTTATTGTATATTTAGCGTCAGCGATCGCTATACAATAATAGAGTGCGCTCTCTCTCTCCAAATTTTTTTTCACTGTCTACTTGCAGCCGGAGCTGGCTTATTACCTTCCAACGCATAACCAGTATTATGAGCATTATCAACATCACAATTATTATCAGCATTACAATTATTATCAGCATTACAATTATTATCAGCATTACAATTATCATGAGTATTATGAGCGGTATCAGTATTACGAGTATCCACAGCTCAGCTCTGGTCCTCTTTAAAACTGAAGCAGACTTCAAATAAATTTGAACAGTTCAAAAAAATCCAGTGTCTTGTTTCTAAAGTGTCTTTGGTTTTAAATCAAGCAGAGTCCCGCATAATAGGGTTCTTTCTCTATTTAAACAGAGATAAAAGTCCTGTGAAGCAATATTTCAACGAATAAAATACTGAGCAAGAAGAATGGAGAACAATAAAAGACACTCGCTACTATATCCAGCGATCTCCGACAATAATATCTCCAAAAACAAACAGTTGGCATTTCATTTAGTTTTTGATTAAATGGAGATGAAGCGCAAAAAGCTCCATGACCTTGCCCAATATTCACTTGGGATTTAATTATTGAATAGTCATAAAATAGGAGTATAACTTTGTCAAATATGTCATAAAGTAAAGTTTTCAGACTTTTTCACTCTCTTTTTGTCCTCAATGTAAACTTCGTGTCGTTTTCAACTCTTTTAGAGAGTACTAATAATTATCTTCAAAGCTTTCGTTTTAGTGAAGTTCTATTACTACGCTTGCTTCTCTTAGACACTGTAATAGAATGTTGCAATTTTTTTTCGATTATGACCGATATGTTTTAAAAAACATAGAAATCAGCCGTTTTTGCGTTGGAGAAAGTTTCAAAATAGCATTGAAAGATTTTGAAAACAATTTCCTCAGATACAGTATTTGATTGTTGAACTAGCCTCAATACTAGCCAAAATTAACCTGAATACATCGGTCCACAGATCTCAAACTTCGTAACAAAATCTCAATATTTTTTTTCTCTTAAACTATCGTTGCGCAATTTGTTTTTTTTTCGCTTACTCAGCAACGATCTTCCAGCGTATAATAATGAATTTCTCTGTATCATGAGAAACAAACAACATGACAGGTCAAAGAAAGCTATGTTTTATATAAGAAAGAACAATTTTTTTAGCTGATCCTTTTGTCGCATAAGTCATTCCAATTTAAAAATAGTTTGCCTCCAAATATCAGACATAAAAACATTCAGAGAGGGTCCTTGAAGAAACAATCGAAAGAATATTTTTGGAAAGATTTGTGAAAGACACAAAGTATTGCATATTGGAAAGATTTATTGAAAGCATTTGATTTTTATTTTTGGTTAAATATAAATATTAGCGCTTATATAAATATTGTGCAAAAAAATTTTATACTTGATTTTACCAATGTAAGATTCAGTTCTTTAAATAAATAACTTAATAATTTTTTTTATTTTATACAATGATATGTGCTTAACTGTACAATGCTTCTTTACCATTTGCTGTTTTTTCTTATTTATAATAGAGGAATTAACAGTTTTTTTTATTGTAACTGTAAAAATGGAACTATTTGTTCGACAAAAAACCACCATTTTTTGCCAAACGCTTTTGTTCTGCATAATAAATTTCAGCAGCCCAAATATTGCTGCGGATATAAATTTGCTCAATTTAAACTCACGTTTATGTTTTTGGGCGCCAGGTTTTCGAAAACTGTACCAGATTTTGAACAAAGAGTATGATTTAAGTTTAACTGTCCCTCTCTCTTTCCACTTTTTTGCAAATTTCTCAACAAAATCAAGATTTTCTTTTTATCTTGTGTTGATTTAGTTAATGATATCAGTACAGTCGCGGAATCTAACCACCTAACTCTAAATTCACAGACTTTTATGATCGTCATGTTGAGTATTCACAACTGATTTCGAGTTCATTGCAATTTTTTTTAGTTGTATACAATCCGACTAATACAAACTATACCATCTGAAACAATATTTTTGAACTATTTGTGGCTTGAGCTTATTGTTTTTATTTTGGTTTTTGCATCAAAACATTGCACAACAGTTCCAACGACAATACGAAGCAAAAAATTTCGATAAATATCCGATTGCTCAAAAGAAAGATCAAACAAAATAGAAGTCTGCTTCAGGCTCCGTAATAAGTGAGTATTACTTTTTTCTCTGCACTTTTCACGTCCGTAAAATTTGTTTGATTTCTTAGGAGAAACATCGGACCCTAATTCTGTTTTGACAAACTGGCGACTGATACACTTGTTGAAAAATTTTATGAGTTGATAATAACACAATTGATGATGGCGACGATAATGAAGAAGATAAAGATGAAAAAGAAGAAATTGGCCATGATGATGTAGTTGCGCGGGATGAACATTCTTGGTAATCATAGGAAGAGCATATATGGTTCTATACTAGACATGCAAATTTTCTTAGTATGATCATGCAATGCTGATTTAGCTAATGATATTCGGTGGTATAGATTCATATATTATCTTTCTATGGTTATTAAGAACAATGTTCTCATCGATGTGTCGAAATATTTTCATTTAATTGATGCTACTTTGTGTGAATACTAGATGAATTTGTTCAAAAAAATGTAAACATGCGAAACATGAAATTGTAATTGTATCACGAAGCCATCAATTTTTTGTCAATATAATATTTGAATGACTGAAAAATTCATAGCTTTCTGATGCGAATATAGCATCTGATTCGCATTTAAATCAGTTGTTAAAAACGTGTATAGTCATTTTCGCAGGCGTGGGAATTGCGATAGAAGAAGCACCTCATGAAGAGTTTTATCAGCCAACTGAGAACATATACGATCTGTCGCCATTTCGAGAGGAATACTTCTCACGGCAAGTTCAGATGACACGGCCATACAAAATACCTGCACACTTCATGACTTCATACCATGCACATCCATATACACACCCCAGGTTTAGACCTCGACTTATGAAAAGATCTTATAATTCTAGTAGGGGGGTCCAATCCAATATTGACTATAAATACACAGTCCAGCTCCTATCTATAGTCGAGGTAAAGTCTTTTCATGGTCCAGATAAGGTCTTTTCATAGCAAATTAAGGTCGAGCATGGTCTTTTAATATGTCGAGCATGTTCTTTTCATGAGTCCAGGATCGCATTTTGTGGGATTAATAACAGTTAATTTTTCTATGATTCTTTTTGTGGATGTGTAACACCTATCAGCAACATCAAACTAGCGTTGCAACAAGCAGACCACCTTCGAAAAAAAAATGGAATTTTGCCAAAAAATCTTAAGTAATATTGAATTCTTAAGATAAATTAGTTTTCGGAAATAACAAATATAGCGAATTTGTTTGGCTGAATTCAACTAGTTAACAAAGCGCTAACAATCGCCATTTCATCAGCAATGAGTTTATGTGCTATGATTTAGTTCATTTGTTTCTAAAATTCGTTTTTTTTCAATTATACTTATAACGGCACAGTTCGTTTCTCGAAAAAAATATGAGAAACGTTGAAAAATTTGAATGGTAAACCCGTTGACTACGTTATCAGCAAAGGCCAATTTTCAGTGCAAATGTAATTTTTTGGGTCCAGCATGACCATTTTAAGTCGAAGTAAAGTCGAGAATCATATTTTTGTCGAGCTAAGTCCAGCATAAAAAAATTTGGTGGAGCCAAAGTCTACCTGAACGATTAGATCCAGATAAATTTTTTTCAAGGGCTGTTTGAGTGCAGCATGGTTTTTTCCTGCCACTTTTTGGTCGAGCATGGTCGAGGCCTAAACCTGGGACACACACACACACGCACACATATATATATATATAACTATATTTATATTTATATATTATAAACATAATTGGAACATAAATTTATATTCGCACATTTATTGCAAGAGTGCAAGATCTTCAAGATACTGGCCGTGTCTGTGGATCATTAGATTGTGGGCGCCGGCTTTCCGTAAAGCATTTAGACCTTCAAAATAGTAGTGGATAAAACAGGGCTACCAATCACCAACCACCTCGGTCCATTTAACCTCGCAAAAACTCGGGCAAATGGACCAAGCCGTCTGCTTGTTGGTAGCCCTGTTTTATCCACTACCTCAGGCAGCCATATTAACATTACTTTATTTCCCTTTGATTTATCCACTATATTTCCCCTTTACATTCCCTCAAAATCTGTCATTTCCTGTCTCACTTAGTGCAATCCCCTAGTACAGAGTTAAGCTGGTAATTATCCATTATCAGATCGATAGTTCGGGTTCTATGCCCACCGACTCCGGTGGACGTATCCCAGATACTAGTGTAACTAGAGAGACCGTGTAAAAGGCACGTAAACCAACTTGCGGAAATAAGATTGAACAAAAATTGAAAATATTAGAAAATAAAAATTTTCATATTTTCCCTTATCAATATTTAATCAATCTAAAACTAAAACTTTCTGTCTCACTTGAGGTAGTGGTTAAATCATTGAGTCGAGTTAATTCGCTTTAGCAAACGGAGGGTTTGGGGTTCCTTCCTCACTGTCTGCAGTGAACGTCCCCCATTTTTGATGAATTACTTTGAAACTAAGTGAGATAAAAAAAACCAAATTTACAGTTCTTAAAAAGGATTACCCCTGCTGTGAGACTGTATATGGGACACACTGTGATGGGTATAAAGTGAAAACACTGAGATCGGTCGAAACACAGTGATTAGTGTTTTTTCAGTGTAACTAGTGAGACCGTGTAACCACTTCATGGATCTGTGTAACCAGTTCGAGGATAATCTGCAAAAAAACCAGCTGAACTCTAAACTTTTAAATTAAATCTTTTGGCATATTCCTTGAATCTATCTTTGGTATGTGTGTATCTATATCTATTAAGATAGATGCACAATCTGCATCTTCCATTTCTAAACCTAAAGAAGGAAATATGCTTATAAACTCTACACATTTTACACTCTAGATATTGATCTGGATTATCATAATGTTTTCCTAAATGTTTAATATAATCTTTTAATTTGACTACACTCTCATATACATAAGAATTATATTCTAATTCTTTACAATTATCACAACACTCCCTCCATGGCTTATTTTTACACTTATCACACTTGATTTTTCGTTTTCGAAAAATTATTTTTTCCAAAATTTTCCCTAATAAAATACACCATGTCTCACCCTACAAACAGCAATGTAAACTTTTGCGGCGTCTACAATTTATCTTTCGATTCGATGAAGGACTTTCTCAAACACACTTTATCAAGTGGTCACCAGAAAAGAACCAGGGATATGATTATGGATCTTGATGAAACTGAAACTGAGGGGCCTCTAGCCTTGGTTCCCGAAACTAGGGCTAAACCTGAAGTTGAACCTTAACCTAAAACTAAAGGGGCTCCGCCCTTGGTCCCCCAAACTGGATTTAAACCTGAGCCTGAAAACATGGAGAGAGCATATGACTCAGAAGAAGAATAAAACTTCTTCAGACCTAAAGGGGCTTCGCCCTTGGTTCCCCAAACTATTTCCTAGATGTCGGATTTTTATTGAGGAAAATGCAAAAAGAACCCAATTTGAAATCAAGATCCATTTCCCAGGATGCATAAAAACGTTGACTGAAAAACAACTGTTTCGAAGTAAAAAAATTGAGCAGAAGAACCCCTATTTTGTCAAAAAAACCCAAAAAACAAATATAACGATGTTTTAAAAAATCTCAAAACCACTTTGTGGCAAATCAGAGTTAATCATAAGGCGTTTTGTTCTATGATTTAATTTCCGGAGATATAGTTTTTTGAGTTCTCAAAAATATAGAGCCTTCTCCAGAACTGCTGCAAAAGATCAGTCTAAAGGACAAAGCGAGTGTTTTCGTTCAAAATGGTATGTCAGTATGCTCAAGCAGCCTGTCTCTTTCTGTCAAAATGCTGGTTACACTAGTGAAACAAGATTGGGCATCTCGGTGACGTAATTGTTCCAGTTGTTCAGGAAATGGAACGATATTATCGAAAAACAAACAAACAAAATTTGAGTTCAGACAAACTATCAGTTTTGTTTTGGGGGTGCAATACGACCCTGCCGCTTATTTGGTGAGGAAAAATGCATTTTCAGGACCTTATTTCTCAACAAGATGAAACTCCTGTGTATAAATTGAAGATTATCGGCAATTTATTTCACAGGCAGCAGATAGAAGGTAATAGAATTGCCGGCGCAAAGTCCAGAGCCAAAACCAAAAAAAGAATTATATTTTGAGACACCAATTACGAAAGCAGACAGTTTTTCGGTTAATTTACAAGAATTTGGGTAATTTAATTGTCTGAAAATTTGAACGAAATTGATCAAGATGTCGTTGGTAACCTCTATGGATACTATGCAAACCGTCTGCTATAGTGTAATGACGCCTTATTAGAGAACAAATTTGATCTCATAATTTTCAATTAATTTTTGTTTCTAATTCTTTTTAAAAAATCTTCGTAGCTTTTTGGTACCATAGTGTATTTATTATTAAGAAGTGATAAAAAAGTTGCAGGAGTATATCATCAATTTATCCACCCCAATAACGACTTCCTGCCTCCCACACCAACCCAACCCGCTCCCAATATTGATTTTTTCTTCGTCATATTTTTCCTGCATGTCTGTTAACTGGTCCCCATTTTCGCCCTGTTAACCAAATTTTAATTTTAAAATAACAAAGAATAACGTCAAAGGGCTACATAATGATGTTGCTCGCTTTTTTCTCTAGGATGCATAAATAAGAAAATTTGACTGGAGAAATTAAAATTTGGCTTTTCATTTATCTCAATTTTGAAAAGATGTGGGATCAATAATGTTGCAAAATGCCTTACGGAATAGTTTCGTGTGACTCTAACAATAATGGAAGCTTCCTGTCCATTTACCACAATCGCAAAGACTTGACAAATGGCGACTATAATTATTTGATCTACTGTGTTGTATTCTGTTGTGAATGTCTAGGAGGAGTAATTGTACTATCTATGGCTATAGAGAGATACTATCTAATATGCAAGGCAAATGATGCTCAAATTAAACTCAGTCCATCAAATAGGAAAAAAGCTTACCTGGTAATAATTTCTGGCTTCCTTCTGATACTGGGCTGTATGGTAACAGATGTGGCTCTGCATCACGCCAAGTTTGTAAGTTTCGCATAGTTTGTTATAGAACATAAAGTTTCTGTTGAAGTTAAAGTTATAAAATTGGCATTTTCAAAGAACAGTGTTTCAAAGCAATTGGTAATGAAATTGATATTGAAGATGAAATAAGGCAAATTAGTAAAACGCGTGGAAGCTTTGATTTTTGTTGATATTTCATGAGCACTCTAGCTTAAGTTTTAAAATCAGCTACTGAGACGGTGTTGAAGTACCACATAATCAATCACAATCTTAAATTACTTCAAACAATTTGTAGAGCTCTTGTGAAAATCAATTCGTTATATTTTTTTGCGTACGTTTTAGTCTTAGCATCATGGGGGTGCTAGGAAAATTGGCCGACAGGGCGCTTAGCCGAAAAGGAAAAATGAGAACACAGTAGCCGACAGTTTTATCATAATTAGTAATAAAAGTCCATAATTGTTCCATATACCAGTAGTTCGGTTGTGATAGATTCATATCAAGTCCCACGGGCCGTTGAGGCGTGACCATGGCCCGCGAGGCATGGCCAGATGCGGTAAAATATGGTCCGACCACGGATAGACCTTCGTTACACTAGTTGATGAAAAAACTGCGGTATAATTGTCAGCTTACGAAATAGTGTTTTAAATTGGCCAATCACAGCTTTAGAATAAGTTTTATTGCTCATTTCACTTAAATTGTCGGTTAAATTTCTCAATTTTTGGTTGTCGGCTAAACGCCTTGTCGGCCAATACGGCGGCCGCCATCATGGGGATAGATGGATTAGTTGAGTAGAATGTCATAAGGAAAAACGCTTTTCTGAGGTGTTCCACTTCTTTTGACCTCGATTCATTTATCATCACTTAGTTCAACACCATAACTTTTCACCAGTCTATCATTTTACTCTTCTATCTTTTCTGTCCTCATCTCATCTATTATTCCATCCGGCAAAATAGCAGTCGACATTGCCAGCGTGTTTTACCAAAAATTAGTGGATAAATTGCTCCTTTTAAAGCTTGGTCATTTGTAGATTTTTCAAAAATTATTACGAGAAAATTCAGAGAGATCCATCAAGGAACAAAGTAGAATGCAACATGGAAATTGTGATGCATTCCACAGATGAGTTTTATTAATTTCTCAGAATTTCATTGATGCATTACCCAATGAGACCCCCCTCTGTTCATCACCAGCCACACCTCTTATATCTTTACGAACAAATCAACAGCTCATTATTTTTTTTGTTCTAAAACAAGACAATATAGGCAAACATATTTGTTTAGTGACATACGACAAAACAATAATGTGTATTTGGTCTTCAAGTAGTTTTTCGAATATATCAGTTCAAATATTTTATACTCTTATGAATTTTTAATGGCTTTCTTTTTCCAATACGTAGCAATTATTCATAGACTGAAGAGAAAGATGGGAACCCCTGACTGTCACGAAAGCAGGCAAATGCGGCAACAATGAGCACAGTTTCTTGTGAAATAGAGGCAAACTTGAGCTCATGCCCCTTCAAAAATGTTCCTAACAACCCCCCCCCCCCTCGAGGAAAACTGCCGAACCAGTTTGTCTTAAACACTCTTGTTTTCGTTTGCCGCCATTTTTGATACTTTGATCTACATGTCTAGTGCTGTATCAAAGTGGCAACCTTAGGACATATTTACTGAAAAACTGTTCCGTTTGATTTTTCAGTATTGCGCGTTTTGCATGAATCTTAGCACAAAAAATGGTTCAAAAAAGCAGCATGCCAATTACAGAATCAAGAATCTAAACGTGATAATTGTAGCCC
The DNA here is from genome assembly GCF_964194025.1 of Convolutriloba macropyga. Lineage (NCBI taxonomy): Eukaryota > Metazoa > Xenacoelomorpha > Acoela > Convolutidae > Convolutriloba > Convolutriloba macropyga. Next base: position 63,310,715 of record NC_134471.1, read on the forward strand.
AAACACCCAAAGTATCAATTTTCTAGACAACAATACTTGGGATCTATTAGCAAATTATGTTTCACGATAATTTTTCATGGTGATTTTTACAATGCCATACGATAACTTAAAACGCAGTTTATTACTAAGATTCGTAATTAAATTCTTCTCAAGATATTTCAATAATGTTTCAGTGTATAAAATAAATTTTTCACCAAAATTGAAAAAATATACAAACGAATTGAATAGTTTTGATTTATACAGTCTGCGAACAAATTAATTCTGCATACCTGCATCTTTTACAGAAAAACATTCGCAAATGTTCAACTTGTTGGTTTCAAAAATTCTACATAGCTGTGGCTCTGTTTTTTCTCTGTGTTGTACCGACACTTGTGTTCTCGAGCTACATTTACAAACTTACATGGAGCGAGTTGCAGAAAAAAGTCGCAGGTGGTTCGGCCGAATTTCAAGCCAGAAGACAAACCCTGGCAAAAGCGTTTGGTTTAATTTCAGTGGCATTTTCAATTTGCTATGCACCCTATGTGTTGGCTTCTGCTGTAAACCTTTACTACACGTCTCGGCACAGCGCTATTTTCGACGACACTCTCGCAAACCGGCAAAAGAAATCTTTTTATAAAGAACGGATTTAATCAAGGAATTTTTTGCATAATTTTTATGTCTCTAACTGTTGTTAGCTGTACTGCAATCCATATATATATATAAATATATATATATATATATATATATATATATATATATATATATATATATGTATTTATATATATATAT
>NC_134471.1:63311682-63393000 GCF_964194025.1 Convolutriloba macropyga
TCTCTCTCTCAGTCCTAGAACACTCAGAAATTTCACTGACAAAACTCTGAATCAGTCCTTAAATAGAATAAATCTTCTATTCCGCTAAATTGTTTTCAGTATATGTTAACGGTTTTGAATGTTCTGAACGTTGGAATATTTTTTCAGGTGGAAACGGTTGAGGTCGTCGGACGTCGGTGGCGGAGGTCGGTGGAAAATAAATAATTTTGCTAAATTGTTTTCGGTAAATATTAACGGTTTTGAATGTTCTGAACGTCAAAAGTAAGTTAGAAAATACAGGAGCGCCAAGTATCATATTGACCAAAGCCAGTTCTTTGTTTGTTGTGAAGTCAAACAATTCTACCAAAAAGGCTAAAACGCCAAGCAAGCTCAGTAGCTTGAGGCATATTTGATAGCAAACAAATTCGTTGTCTCCAAAAACTGTTATAGAAAAACTCAGATCATTAGGTTAAGAATAGTAAATTGAAAAAAAAGTGCGAATGATAACGCAAAGCACGCTCAGTAGCGTGATGCGGTTCTTAAAAAACTTGACTCAATTTTCCAAACAAGTCCAGCGACTTGAGGTCTTCTTCCAGATATTGAGATGTTTATCTCCTTGAATCAAGATCAAGAATCAGTGGTTTGATGCAAACTTAGATGGTCGAGAATATACAGGAGCGCCAAGTACCATATTAACCAAAGCCAGTTCTTTGATGTGAAGTCAAACAATTCTACCAAAAAAAACAAAAAACGCCAAGCAAGCTCAGTTGCTTGATGCATATTTGATAGCAAACAAACTCGTTTTCTCCAAAAACTGTTATAGAAAAACTCAGATCATTAGGTTAAGAATAGTAAATTGAAAAAAAAGTGCGAATGATAACGCAAAGCACGCTCAGTAGCGTGATGCGGTTCTTAAAAAACTTGACTCAATTTTCCAAACAAGTCCAGCGACTTGAGGTCTTCTTCCAGATATTGAGATGTTTATCTCCTTGAATCAAGATCAAGAATCAGTGGTTTGATGCAAACTTAGATGGGCGAGAAAATAAAGGAGCGCCAAGTATCATATTAACCAAAGCCAGTTCTTTGATGTGAAGTCAAACAGTTACACCAAAAAAGCAAAAAACGCCATGCAAGCTCAGTAGCTTGAGGCATATTTGATAGCAAACAAATTCGTTTTCTCCAAAAACTGTTATAGAAAAACTCAGATCATTAGGTTAAGAATAGTAATTTGAAAAAAAAGTGCGAATGATAAGCAAAGCACGCTCAGTAGCGTGATGCGGTTCTTAAAAAACTTGACTCAAATTCCCAAACAAGTCCAGCGACTTGAGGTCTTCTTCCAGATATTGAGATGTTTATCTCCTTGAATCAAGATCAAGAATCAGTGGTTTGATGCAAACATAGATGGGCGAGAAAATAAAGGAGCGCCAAGTATCATATTAACCAAAGCCAGTTCTTTGATGTGAAGTCAAACAGTTACACCAAAAAAGCAAAAAACGCCAAGCAAGCTCAGTAGCTTGAGGCATATTTGATAGCAAACAAATTCGTTTTCTCCAAAAACTGTTATAGAAAAACTCAAATCATTAGGTTAAGAATAGTAAATTGGAAAGGAAAAGTGCGAATGATAACGCAAAGCACGCTCAGTAGCGTGATGCGGTTCTTAAAGAACTTGACTCAATTTTCCAAACAAGTCCAGCGACTTGAGGTCTTCTTCCAGATATTGAGATTTTTATCTCCTTGAATCTCGATCAAGAGTCAGTGGTTTGATGCAAACTTCGATGGGCAAGAAAATACAGGAGCGCCAAGTATTATATTAACCAAAGCCAGTTCTTTGATGTGAAGTCAAACAGTTACACCAAAAAAGCAAAAAACGCCAAGCAAGCTCAGTAGCTTGAGGCATATTTGATAGCAAACAAATTCGTTTTCTCTAAAAACTGTTATAGAAAAGCTCAGATCATTAGGTTAAGAATAGTAAATTGAAAAGGAAAAGTGCGAATGATAACGCAAAGCACGCTCAGTAGCGTGATGCGGTTCTTAAAAAACTTGACTCAATTTTCCAAACAAGTCCAGCGACTTGAGGTCTTCTTCCAGATATTGAGATGTTTATCTCCTTGAATCAAGATCAAGAATCAGTGGTTTGATGCAAACTTATATGGGCGAGAAAATAAAGGAGCGCCAAGTATCATATTAACCAAAGCCAGTTCTTTGATGTGAAGTCAAACAGTTACACCAAAAAAGCAAAAAACGCCAAGCAAGCTCAGTAGCTTGAGGCATATTTGATAGCAAACAAATTCGTTTTCTCCAAAAACTGTTATGGAAAAACTCAAATCGTTAGGTTAAGAATAGTAAACTGAAAAGGAAAAGTGCGAATGATAACGCAAAGCACGCTCAGTAGCGTGATGCGGTTCTTAAAAAACTTGACTCAATTTTCCAAACAAGTCCAGCGACTTGAGGTCTTCTTCCAGATATTGAGATGTTTATCTCCTTGAATCAAGATCAAGAATCAGTGGTTTGATGCAAACTTAGATGGGCGAGAAAATAAAGGAGCGCCAAGTATCATATTAACCAAAGCCAGTTCTTTGTTGTGAAGTCAAACAATTCTACAAAAAAAGCAAAAAACGCCAAGCAAGCTCATTAGCTTGAGGCATATTTGATAGCAAACAAATTCGTTTTCTCTAAAAACTGTTATAGAAAAACTCAGATCATTAGGTTAAGAATAGTAAATTGAAAAGGAAAAGTGCGAATGATAACGCAAAGCACGCTCAGTAGCGTGATGCGGTTCTTAAAAAACTTGACTCAATTTTCCAAACAAGTCCAGCGACTTGAGGTCTTCTTCCAGATATTGAGATGTTTATCTCCTTGAATCAAGATCAAGAATCAGTGGTTTGATGCAAACTTATATGGGCGAGAAAATAAAGGAGCGCCAAGTATCATATTAACCAAAGCCAGTTCTTTGATGTGAAGTCAAACAGTTACACCAAAAAAGCAAAAAACGCCAAGCAAGCTCAGTAGCTTGAGGCATATTTGATAGCAAACAAATTCGTTTTCTCCAAAAACTGTTATGGAAAAACTCAAATCGTTAGGTTAAGAATAGTAAATTGAAAAGGAAAAGTGCGAATGATAACGCAAAGCACGCTCAGTAGCGTGATGCGGTTCTTAAAAAACTTGACTCAATTTTCCAAACAAGTCCAGCGACTTGAGGTCTTCTTCCAGATATTGAGATGTTTATCTCCTTGAATCAAGATCAAGAATCAGTGGTTTGATGCAAACTTAGATGGGCGGGAAAATAAAGGAGCGCCAAGTATCATATTAACCAAAGCCAGTTCTTTGATGTGAAGTCAAACAGTTACACCAAAAAAGCAAAAAACGCCAAGCAAGCTCAGTAGCTTGAGGCATATTTGATAGCAAACAAATTCGTTTTCTCCAAAAACTGTTATAGAAAAACTCAGATCATTAGGTTAAGAATAGTAAATTGAAAAAAAGTGCGAATGATAACGCAAAGCACGCTCAGTAGCGTGATGCGGTTCTTAAAAAACTTGACTCAATTTTCCAAACAATTCCAGCGACTTGAGGACTTCTTCCAGATATTGAGATGTTTATCTCCTTGAATCAAGATCAAGAATCAGTGGTTTGATGCAAACTTAGATGGGCGAGAAAATAAAGGAGCGCCAAGTATCATATTAACCAAAGCCAGTTCTTTGATGTGAAGTCAAACAGTTACACCAAAAAAGCAAAAACGCCAAGCAAGCTCAGTAGCTTGAGGCATATTTGATAGCAAACAAATTCGTTTTCTCCAAAAACTGTTATAGAAAAACTCAAATCATTAGGTTAAGAATAGTAAATTGAAAAAAAGTGCGAATGATAACACAAAGCACGCTCAGTAGCGTGATGCGGTTCTTAAAAAACTTGACTCAATTTTCCAATCAAGTCCAGCGACTTGAGGTCTTCTTCCAGATATTGAGATGTTTATCTCCTTGAATCTCGATCAAGAGTCAGTGGTTTGATGCAAACTTCGATGGGCAAGAAAATACAGGAGCGCCAAGTATTATATTAACCAAAGCCAGTTCTTTGTTGTGAAGTCAAACAATTCTACAAAAAAAGCAAAAAACGCCAAGCAAGCTCATTAGCTTGAGGCATATTTGATAGCAAACAAATTCGTTTTCTCCAAAAACTGTTATAGAAAAACTCAAATCATTTGGTTAAGAATAGTAAATTGAAAAGTAAAAGTGCGAATGATAACGCAATGCACGCTCAGTAGCGTGATGCGGTTCTTAAAAAACTTGACTCAATTTTCCAAACAAGTCCAGCGACTTGAGGTCTTCTTCCAGATATTGAGATGTTTATCTCCTTGAATCTCGATCAAGAGTCAGTGGTTTGATGCACACTTCGATGGGCGAGAAAATAAAGGAGCGCCAAGTATCATATTAACCAAAGCCAGTTCTTTGATGTGAAGTCAAACAGTTACACCAAAAAAGCAAAAAACGCCAAGCAAGCTCAGTAGCTTGAGGCATATTTGATAGCAAACAAATTCGTTTTCTCCAAAAACTGTTATAGAAAAACTCAGATCATTAGGTTAAGAATAGTAAATTGAAAAAAAAGTGCGAATGATAACGCAAAGCACGCTCAGTAGCGTGATGCGGTTCTTAAAAAACTTGACTCAATTTTCCAAACAATTCCAGCGACTTGAGGACTTCTTCCAGATATTGAGATGTTTATCTCCTTGAATCAAGATCAAGAGTCAGTGGTTTGATGCAAACTTAGATGGGCGAGAAAATAAAGGAGCGCCAAGTATCATATTAACCAAAGCCAGTTCTTTGATGTGAAGTCAAACAGTTACACCAAAAAAGCAAAAAACGCCAAGCAAGCTCAGTAGCTTGAGGCATATTTGATAGCAAACAAATTCGTTTTCTCCAAAAACTGTTATAGAAAAACTCAAATCATTAGGTTAAGAATAGTAAATTGAAAAAAAGTGCGAATGATAACACATAGCACGCTCAGTAGCGTGATGCGGTTCTTAAAAAACTTGACTCAATTTTCCAAACAAGTCCAGCGACTTGAGGTCTTCTTCCAGATATTGAGATGTTTATCTCCTTGAATCTCGATCAAGAGTCAGTGGTTTGATGCAAACTTCGATGGGCAAGAAAATACAGGAGCGCCAAGTATTATATTAACCAAAGCCAGTTCTTTGTTGTGAAGTCAAACAATTCTACAAAAAAAAGCAAAAAACGCCAAGCAAGCTCATTAGCTTGAGGCATATTTGATAGCAAACAAATTAGTTTTCTCCAAAAACTGTTATAGAAAAACTCAAATCATTTCGTTAAGAATAGTAAATTGAAAAGTAAAAGTGCGAATGATAACGCAAAGCACGCTCAGTAGCGTGATGCGGTTCTTAAAAAACTTGACTCAATTTTCCAAACAAGTCCAGCGACTTGAGGTCTTCTTCCAGATATTGAGATGTTTATCTCCTTGAATCTCGATCAAGAGTCAGTGGTTTGATGCACACTTCGATGGGCAAGAAAATACAGGAGCGCCAAGTATTATATTAACCAAAGCCAGTTCTTTGTTGTGAAGTCAAACAATTCTACAAAAAAAGCAAAAAACGCCAAGCAAGCTCAGTAGCTTGAGGCATATTCGATAGCAAACAAATTCGTTGTCTCCAAAAACTGTTATAGAAAAACTCAGATCATTAGGTTAAGAATAGTAAATTGAAAAAACAAGTGCGAATGATAACGCAAAGCACGCTCAGTAGCGTTATGCGGTTCTTAAAAAACTTGACTCAATTTTCCAAACAAGTCCAGCGACTTGAGGTCTTCTTCCAGATATTGAGATGTTTATCTCCTTGAATCTCGATCAAGAATCAGTGGTTTGATGCAAACTTCGATGGACAAGAAAATACAGGTGCGCCAAGTATCATATTAACCAAAGCCAGTTCTTTGTTGTGAAGTCAAACAATTCTACAAAAAAAGCAAAAAACGCCAAGCAAGCTCAGTAGCTTGAGGCATATTTGATAGCAAACAAATTCGTTGTTTCCTAAAACTGTTATACAAAAACTCAGATCATTAGGTTAAGAGTAGTTATTTGAAAAAAAAGTGAGAATGATAACACAAAGCACGCTCAGTAGCGTGATGCGGTTCTTAAAAAACTTGACTCAATTTTCCAAACAAGTCCAGCGACTTGAGGTCTTCTTCCAGATATTGAGATGTTTACAACATTAAATCGCGTTCAAGAATCAGTGATTTGATGCAAACTTAGATGGGCGAGAAAATACAGGAGCGCCAAGTATCATATTAATCAAAGCCAGTTCTTTGTTGTGAAGTCAAACAATTCTACAAAAAAAGCAAAAAACGCCAAGCAAGCTCAGTAGCTTGAGGCATATTTGATAGCAAACAAATTCGTTGTCTCCTAAAACTGTTATAGAAAAACTCAGATCATTAGGTTAAGAGTAGTTATTTGAAAAAAAGTGCGAATGATAACACAAAGCACGCTCAGTAGCGTGATGCGGTTTTTAAAAAACTTAACTCAATTTTCCAAACAAGTCCAGCGACTTGAGGTCTTCTTCCAGATATTGAGATGTTTACAACATTAAATCGCGTTCAAGAATCAGTGATTTGATGCAAACTTAGATGGGCGAGAAAATACAGGAGCGCCAAGTATCATATTGACCAAAGCCAGTTCTTTGTTGTGAAGTCAAACAATTCTACCAAAAAGGCGAAAAACGCCAAGCAAGCTCAGTAGCTTGAGGCATATTCGATAGCAAACAAATTCGTTGTCTCCAAAAACTGTTATAGAAAAACTCAGATCATTAGGTTAAGAATAGAAAATTGAAAAAAAAAATTGCGAATGATAACGCAAAGCACGCTCAGTAGCGTGATGCGGTTTTTAAAAAACTTAACTCAATTTTTCAAACAAGTCCAGCAACTTGAGGTCTTCTTCGAGATATTGAGATGTTTATCTCCTTGAATCAAGATCAAGAACCAGTGGTTTGATGCAAGTTTACATGGGCGAGAAAATACAGGAGCGCCAAGTATCATATTAACCAAAGCCTGTTTTTTGATGTGAAGTCAAACAATTCTACCAAAAAAGCAAACAACGCCAAGCAAGCTCAGTAGCTTGAGGCATATTTGATAGCAAACAAGTTCGTTGTCTCCAAAAACTGTTATAGAAAAACTCAGATCATTAGGTTAAGAATAGTAAATTGAAAAAAAAGTACGAATGATAATGCAAAGAACGCTCAGTAGCGTGATGCGGTTTTTAAAAGGATTAACTCAATTTTCCAAACAAGTCCAGGGACTTGAGGTCTTCTTCGAGATATTGAGATGTTTATCTCCTTGAATCAAGATCAAGAATCAGTGGTTTGATTTAAACTTACATGGGCGAGAAAATACAGGAGCGCCAAGTATCAAATTAACCAAAGCCAGTTCTTTGATGTGAAGTCAAACAATTCTACCAAAAAGGCAAAAAACGCCAAGCAAGCTCAGTAGCTTAAGGCATATTCGATAGCAAACAAATTCGTTGGCTCCAAAAACTGTTATAGAAAAACTCAGATCATTAGGTTAAGAATAGAAAATTGAAAAAAAAGTGCGAATGATAACGCAAAGCACGCTCAGTAGCGTGATGCGGTTTTTAAAAAACTTAACTCAAATTTCCAAACAAGTCCAGCGACTTGAGGTCCTCTTCGAGATATTGAGATGTTTATCTCCTTGAATCAAGATCAAGAATCAGTGGTTTGATTTAAACTTACATGGGCGAGAAAATACAGGAGCGCCAAGTATCATATTAACCAAAGCCAGTTCTTTGATGTGAAGTCAAACAATTCTACCAAAAAGGCAAAAAACGCCAAGCAAGCTCAGTAGCTTGAGGCATATTCGATAGCAAACAAATTCGTTGGCTCCAAAAACTGTTATAGAAAAACTCAGATCATTAGGTTAAGAATAGAAAATTGAAAAAAAGTGCGATTGATAACGCAAATCACGCTCAGTAGCGTAATGCGGTTTTTAAAAAACTTAACTCAAATTTCCAAACAAGTCCAGCGAATTGAGGTCTTCTTCGAGATATTGAGATGTTTATCTCCTTGAATCAAGATCAAGAACCAGTGGTTTGATGCAAGTTTACATGGGCGAGAAAATACAGGAGCGCCAAGTATCATATTAACCAAAGCCAGTTCTTTGATGTGAAGTCAAATAATTCTACCAAAAAAGCAAAAAACGCCAAGCAAGCTCAGTAGCTTGAGGCATATTTGATAGCAAACAAATTTGTTGTCTCCAAAAACTGTCATAGAAAAACTCAGATCATTAGGTTTAAGAATAGTAAATTAAAAAAAAAGTACGAATGATAATGCAAAGCACGCTCAGTAGCGTGATGCGGTTTTTAAAAAACTTAACTCAATTTTCCAAACAAGTCCAGCGACTTGAGGTCTCGCAGTTTTGAGTTCAATTTGCAGAGTAATTTACAGAGAGTTATTGCAGTTATCATGAATGATCGAATTTCTGACAAAGTTTGATTTTAAAAGAGGAGCTTTTTGGCGTTTCGTTGCCGTCACTGGTGTCATTACAGTGAAACACTTTCTTCAAAGAGCGGAGCGGGACCAATATTTCGACAGTTGTCTCCTCAACACGGAAGAAGAAGCCCCTAACAGGGCCAATGTTTTCAACAATTTTGAAAACTTTTATCATTGCGTGTACTTCGTCGTTAAATAGAGAACCTGGTAATTTCATAAAAAACTGGATTTGACCGAAATGCTCATTATTGTTCTTCCAAAACGACACGAAGCAGTTCCCCAATTTGGACCTGCCATATGCTGGTGAATCAAAATAGAAATTTTGAAAATGCTGACGATTAAAGAATACTGCTTGGGGATATGTGGCTCTACCATTATTCACAGCCTGCGTTTCTACAAACTCAGTAGAACAATTAATTTGGTCAAGAGTTGTAATTCCGTACAACTTATCAAAAAGACATCTAATTTCGGGATCTTGAATCTTCACGCGTGCTAATTTGTTTTTTTTTTTGTAAAATTCTGCGGCAGATTATTTCGCACTCGCTATGGGATCCTGTGAAAACTTCTCCCAAAGTCCTATTGGCCGCCTCGAAACTCATTGCCGAGTAACAAAAAAGGGGGCCAAAACGTTTAACTTGGTCAACAAGATGTCGTAAGCAGTGCACATTAATCGTTTCAATACGTTCGTCTCCATCATTAAACGATACAATTTTACTGCAGAACTGTTTAAGAAAAAGTTCGGCGATGTCAGTGTCAGCGGCCGTACTCGATTCAAACAATGGACGGATGCCAAATACGATGTTTAGAAGGTGATTGTACAGATCACGAGGAATTCGATTTTTGAAAATCAGAGGACTTATATAAAAAAGCCAGTTGAAGTGCTCGTTGGCTTTAAACTGCGCGATTTCTTCTAACGGTCGAATTTTTCTGGAGTACGAAATAACTTCGCGTAGACAAGAAATTCCGGAGAGTATGAGATTAATTTTTGTCTTTTGAGTGGATGAAAGAGCTCTAAAGCACGACTTTAGCAAGTCAGGAAAAATCCCTAACAAAACGCAGTGCATATAGTCAACGGGCGCTGTCAATGGAAGGCCTGGAACAATTGATGCAAAAGAGTTTTTTCCTTTAACACCAGCTACATTAATCACAGTATCAACAGGTAGCAAGTCAGCGTATTGAACAAAACAATCTTTCACATCAGGCTCCCGAACTTTCCCTTGCTGCTGAAAAGGGTAATAGGCGTGTGTTTTACCTATTGTAAGGCCTGGTGCTGTACAATAGTGGCAGCCATAGAACCCATTGAATTTGAACATGTTCAACATGTGAGCTTTGGCTCCTAAATCAGCGACCAACAATTTGACTTTGAAAAAAGCACGAAAAGAAACTCCATTGCGTATTAGGTTAACTCCTGATAATAATTCCGCACGCAATGATGGAACCAATTCGCTCCAATTGGGGTGGGTGAAACCTTTAAACAGCGCAGCCAAAACAATATTTTGCCTTGACATTCTCATTTTGAGCGGAAGATCTGCTACCTGCACCCACACTGGCCACAGAGCTTTTTTAAGAGTTGATTTTTTAATGCTCACGCCATCCGAAAAAATAATCAAATTAAAGAAGAGATTTTTTTCGCTGTTGAGCTCTACAGGTGGACAGATTTCAAGATTGAAGTCATCATGTGGGCTTTGCTTACGCATTTCGGCGTAATCAATTATTTCATTCAAATTTTGTTGAACAATATCACGTAGTTGGATCTGAAAAGCTGTAACACACAGAGACGTTCTGGGTGACTTCTTTAAAATGCGAACCTGGTTTTCGAAAAGTAGTCTTGCGTTTAGGATTTGTGAATAACCTGAAGGAAAGTTATTTACAGTAGGGAGAAAAGTTTTTATCATTGAGTGCAGTGTGCTAAAACATTCATCGGAAAGCTTGAAACGAGAACAGAAAATATTAATTAAGGCAGTGGCGTCGCTAACAGTTGCGTTGCTGCCCTCAAACAACATTGGAGAGAAAAAAATTTCCGGGCTCTCCTCGTATATTGAGAGCTCAGATGTTTCATGGACCGATTCGGAATGAATTATATCACTCAAAGGAGATAGAGGAGCATTATTGGCTTGAACAAAAGATAACTCTGAAAAATCCGAACATAGCTGCTCATTTTCCGTGACATCCGACGAGAGAACTTGTGTTTCATTACTAGTTGAACTATCGGAAGTGCTATCGGAACAGGTAACTGAGTCATCGAAATTGTTTTGCAAGGTCCCTGTTATTTCAATTTCCGGTGATTCGTGAACACTCAACGGACTACTGATTAGTTCATTCAATTTTTCAATCAACTGGCGACCCCTCAGTTTTCTTTTCTTAGGTCTAGAAGGCAACATATTATCTTCAACGCTTTCTGCTTGAACTAACTCCAAATTGAATTCAACCACATTTTGGAATATAATGTCCTGTAGAAGAATATCAAAGGCTGTATTCAGCTGTAAGTCTTCAATTTTTCTCAAATTACAAGTTCGGCAGAGACAGGCATTTTGTTCGAAAAATTCGGGGCCGTATTTGACAAAAAGTTCGTCACCATGGCAAATTTTCCGTTTTAAGCGCAATTGAACAATTCCCGAGTCACTGGAAAAGTCATATTCGCAATTCGGGTTGCAATCCGAATTTACGAACCGAATTGGATCAAGTAACTGACAAAATAGTGGTTTCGCCTTCTTTAAAAGGAACCACAAAACCCACAGGATTGCGTTTGAATAAGTTTGGCGGGTGAAGAGTATCTTTCTCTTGATATAAAAGTCTATATCCACCGAAGTTATCGTAGGTTATTAAAAACGATGGTGCGAGACTTTTGTACGAACGGCAAACAATTTCAAAAGTCTCTTTCCACTTTGCATCGTAAGTTAGTTTTCGCCTAAAAATACTCTCTCGTAGAGGCGTGACTGTTGTCATTGCTGGTCTTTCCAATGTTTGAACTAAACATTCCACGGCGAAGTAATCGCATTGTGCCAATGTAAACCAATCAACTTTTTTAGGCAACATGTGGTCTGGAAAAAAAGTTAACTTAAAATGGTAACCTAAGCTGCACCCTAAGTCTGTGAAAAAAACTATAGAAAGAGAAAAATAACTGTTCTTCGGAAGTAATATTTAAGACAAAGCAAAAAATGAAAAAGACAGATACGGTTTCTATTAAAAGCAAAATAACTATAAAACAAGAAAGAGGGGAACTCAAAGCAATGTATAGACTAGCCGTCCTTCACAAAGGTGACAATATATAAAGTTAATGAATCCTGAATAGTTATCAACAAGTTAAGCAAACAAGCAAACAAAAACGCAATGCAAAACTGGACTGTTTGATAAAGAGGAATGGCCCAAATTATCTAAAGGCACTAAACAGATTGTCCACCAGATTATCCAAAAATCTGGAGTGCTTAGAGATCGACAGTTTCTCTGTTTTGATCAAGACTAAAAAAACTCAGTTATTTTCGGCGTCTTCCCAAGGCAAGTTTTCGTTGCTATCTGTGGCCTCTCCTGTACTTGCAACCACTGGATTCTCTTTCGACTCGTTGCTTCTTCGCTCGATCGAACGAATCTCGTTCGCTCTATTGTTTAGACTTGCTTTGGCAAGTTCATAAGTATGCAGCCATTTGTCTTCATATTTGAGCCGAAACAGATCTAAACGAACAATATTCATTCAATTTTGTTTCCCCCCAAAAAATGCAATCCAAAAATTGGTTGTTGGAAAATCAATGGAATTATTTGTTTGTTAACTTTTCAAAGTGTGTCTCAAGGATTGATTTTTCATCGAATAATCAGGATGCATAAGAACTTAAAGAATGTTGAAAAAAATCTTGTGCCGAATAACAATTCAGTTTATTAACCTTTGAACAGCTCTTTTCGTGTGGGCGAAAAATTTGGTCTCTAGAAGCAGCCCTGCTTTTGTTTCACCTTCGGAGACAACATGTGATTTTTTATTTCTTCCGTGGACCAAAGCCTTTTGCATGCATTTCGTCCAACCAATTGAGGGGTTGCTCCTCCTACTGTTGCCAAATCAGTCCCTTTTCCAGGGCCTTTTGTTATTAAAAGTAAAGGTTCCGTTCCCTCTGGGAAATTTTTTGCAGCGGGTAACAGAACTCCAAGTTTTGATACCTCCGTCGTCTGAAACAAATGAGAAAAAAACTAAAAATTTTGAATTTTCTGTTACCAGAAACAAGGATGCAGGAAAAGCAGATGCGCATCGTATTGAAAAAGTTGAGATATTGGTCATTAGGGAAATTGATGATGTTGATCATTAATCAGATGTTGCTTACTAAGATTTCTCAATAGTTTAGACCTTTTGGGAGCAATCAAAATACTCACTAGTTGCTTGACGGCGTTGGTAGACATTTGAATCTCTCTATAATTGCGGTTTGACAGTGCCTTCAACTTGGGGCGCAGTTCTGTCATACAATTGACGATGAGTGTCGCAGCTTCAAAAATTTTCTCTACAGCTATTTTCATTGACTCAGATGCCTCCTTGTCTACTTTTCGAAACTTCAGCTTGTGGACTTCATCTGGGTCGAGGGCTTTGTTTTTTCTCACTTTTATTTTCTTAGAGCAACCTGGAGTTGAGGAAAGAGGTTTTTTTCCCACAACCGTGAGTTGATTTTGCACCTCAGTTTCCGTTACCTATATTGAATACGACTTTACAACGTTTTCAAGTAAAGATACCCAAAAAATTCGTTTTTATCCTTATAAAAATTCTCTTCTACATAACTTTTTTTATTGGAATAGGAACGTGCAATGATGCGACGTGCAACAATGTGGTACAAAAGATTCTATTTCAAGTTATCAGAAAAAAATGAAACCTGACTTGCTCCAATTGCGCTGCAGTTGGGCTCTTCAGGCTCAATGGCTTCCTCTTGAATCTCACTAAATGTCTTTGAGACATCCTCTGGATTGAGCTCAGTAATCGGTTGAGGGCCACTGCTTATTTGGTCTTCAAATGCAGGTATCTCATTGGCAGTTTTCTGAACCTCCTTATTTGAGCACTGAGAAGATGCCTGCAAGGCAAGTTTTCGTTTTGCTCCTTGAGATCCATAATTTTCGTTCAACAAAATTTTGTTTACGTCATCATGAACTGTCATATCTGGATCACTAGCCGGAATATAACGCGCAAAACTTCTATTTCCATCCGCATCTGTGATTTGAATTAGGGTATCACGTTCCCAGTATTGACAATACTTTTCTCTTCCAACAGTGAGGACTTTTGCAGTCCAAATATAGGACTTTGTCCGGGGATTCTTTTCTGACCACTTCACATTCACTAGGTCATCTTGCTGAAACGCGTTTAATTTACACAAAAAGATTGAACAAAGCTGTGTTTGATACAAAGGACAGGGTTGTATCAATTAATGTATCTTTATTTGCCATTAAAAGAATACAATTGGAAGGTTGAAGAATTTAAACAAAAACAACTGTGAATTCCATCATAGAGAAACAGGTGGCTTACTTTCACTCCCAAACGCTCACCAATCTCCATAATTATTGAATCTCCGAGGGCGCGGCCAACGCTACAAGTGTCATCCTCAAATAAGATCAGCCAGTAAACGTTCTTCAGTTGATCTTTCTGGATCTTCAGCGCAGCCCCTTTAGCTTGTCTATCTGTTAAACTCATGCCACGACTAGCACGAACTGGCCGTTCAGGATCTACCGCTTGCTAAAGAGCAATCAAAATTAAAAGGGAATTTCTATTTAAACCAAGAAAAAATTGAAAGAGCTTTATTTTTGATTGTCGACGATTAAAAACAGCAGCACGGTCAAACTAAGGACAATTGTAGACGATATTTCTTAATTGTGAAGGACGCTGTTAAAAAAGTTGGATTTTCCAGAGAAAAACTCAGTTTAGTGCCCGGTAAAGAAAAAAGCAATGATAATGATCACAAGAAAGATAATAATATAAATACAAAAAATGGGTTTCTTATAATTTCTTTATTTTCACTCCGCTCATTTCTTGCATTACTTATCATCGATTCCGCTCTTTCTTGCTTTTTTGAGCGGACTCCTCGACGGTACCTCAGTTTTAATTTAATCAACACCTGTTGCGATAATAGCTGTTAAATAAACTGCTAGTGTAATAAAGTTTAATGCCCGATCGACACTGGAAAAACACTTCAGCATTAGACTACGAGTTTATCACACTCTTTTATCGCCACTGTTACTAAGTAAACAATGGCAATGAAAGAGTTGTAATAAACTCGTAGTCTAATGATGGAAACAGTTTGACAAACTTGTAGTAAAAAAAAAATAGTGTGGTGTGTGCTGTGTATGTGGTGTGTGTGTGTGTTTGTGGTTGTGTATGGTGTGTGGGTGGTGTGCGTGTGTGGTGTGTAGATAGTGTATGTGTGTGTGCTTGGAGTTTGCGGTGTGTGTATTTGTTTGTGTGGTGTGTGTGGTGCTCTGTGTGTGTTGTGTCTGTGTGGCGAGTGTGTGGTGTGTTGTGTGTGGCGTGTTTAGTGTGTTTCTGTACGTTCTTGTATACGTTTGTGCATGTGTGTGTGTTGTGCGTGAGTGTGTGTGTGGGTGTGTGTGAGTGTGTGCCTGTGTGTGTTTTTGCGTGTGCTGTATGTGCGTTGTGTGTGATGTGTGTGTGTGAGTGGTGTGTGTGTGTGTGGTGAGTTTGGGGTGTGTGGCGTGTGTTTGTGTGTGTACGCGTGTGTGTTTGTGTCATTGTATGTGTTAGCGTGTGTGCGTGTGCGTGGGTGTGTTTGTGTTGGTGTGTGTGCTTTTGTCTGTGTGTGCGTGTGTGTGCGTGTATGTGTGTATGTGCGTGTGTGTGGGTGTGTGTGTACGCGCGTGTGTGTGTGCGTGACTGTGTGTGTGCGTGAGTGCGTGGGTGTGTGTGTGTTGATGTGTAAGTGCGTGTGTGTGTGCGTGTGTCTGTGTGTGCGTTTGTGTCTGTGTGCGCGTGTGTGTGTCTGTGTGTATGTGGGTGTGTGTGTTAGCGTGTGTGCGTGCGTGTGTGTGTGTGTGTGTTGGTGTTTGTGTGTGTGTGTTTTTGCTAGTGTGTTTGTGCTCGTGTGTCGTGCGTGTGTGTGTGTGTGCGTGTGTGTGTCTGTCTGTGTGTGTAAGTTTGTGTGTGTGCGTGTGTGCGGGTCTCTGTGTTTGTGTGTGTGTGTGTGTGTGTGTGTGTGTGGGAGGGGGGGGGCGGCATGATAATAATAATAATAATAATAATAATAATAATAATAATAATAATAAAAATAATAATAATAATAATAATAATAATAATAATAATAATAATAATAATAATAATAATGATAATAATAATAATAAAAATAATAATAATAATAATAATAATAATAATAATAATAATAATAATAATAATAATAATAATAGTAATAATGACGTTAAACGGCACTCACACTTGACTGTGTACAGACGTCTTCTTCTTCTTCTTGGTAACTAGCGTCATGATATCCCTCGTTAGTGTTCGTTCCAATAACGTTTTGCTGACGCGTTTGCAAGACATTCGGTTGAACAATAGTAACTGTTCTGTTCTGAGACATTACTTATCATCGATTCCGCTCTTTCTGGTCATCTCTTGCTTTTTTGAGCGGACTCCTCGACGGTACCTCAGTTTTAATTTAATCAACAACTGTTGCGATAATAGCTGTTACATAAACTGCCAGTGTAATAAAGTTCAATGCCCGATCGACACTGGAAAAACACTTCAGCATTAGACTACGAGTTTATCACACTCTTTTATCGCCACTGTTACTAAGTAAACAATGGCATTGAAAGAGTTGTAATAAACGCGTAGTCTAATGATGGAAACAGTTTGACAAACTTGTAGTCTAAAAAAATTGTGTGGTGTGTGCTGTGTATGTGGTGTGTGTGTGTGTGTTTGTGGTTGTGTATGGTGTGTGGGTGGTGTGCGTGTGTGGTGTGTAGATAGTGTGTGTGTGTGCGTGGAGTTTGCGGTGTGTGTATTTGTTTGTGTGGTGTGTGTGGTGCTCTGTGTGTGTTGTGTCTGTGTGACGAGTGTGTGGTGTGTTGTGTGTGTGGCGTGTTTAGTGTGTTTCTGTACGTTCTTGTATACGTTTGTGCATGTCTGTGTGTGCGTGAAAGTGTGTGTGGGTGTGTGTGCGTGTGTGCCTGTGTGTGTTTTTGCGTGTGCTGTATGTGCGTTGTGTGTGATGTGTGTGTGTGTGAGTGGTGTGTGTGTGGTGAGTTTGGGGTGTGTGGCGTGTGTTTGTGTGTGTACGCGTGTGTGTTTGTGTCATTGTATGTGTTAGCGTGTGTGCGTGTGCGTGGGTGTGTTTGTGTTGGTGTGTGTGTGTGTTTGTGTGTGTGTGCTAGTGTCTGTGTGTGCGTTTGTGTCTGTGTGTGCGTGTGTGTGCGTGTCTGTGTGTATGTGCGTGTGTGTGGGTGTGTGTGTACGCGTGTGTGTGTGTGCGCGTGACTGTGTGTGTGCGTGCGTGCGTGGGTGTGTGTTGATGTGTAAGTGCGTGTGTGTGTGCGTGTGTCTGTGTGTGAGTTTGTGTCTGTGTGCGCGTGTGTGAGTCTGTGTGTATGTGCGTGTGTATGTGGGTGTGTGTTAGCGTGTGTGCGTGCGTGCGTGTGTGTGTTGGTGTTTGTGTGTGTGTGTGTTTGTGCGTGTGTGTTTGTGCTCGTGTGTCGTGCGTGTGTGTGTGTGTGTGCGTGTGTGTGTCTGTCTGTGTGTGTAAGTGTGTGTGTGTGTGTGTGTGTGCGGGTCTCTGTGTTTGTGTGTGTGTGTGTGGGGGGGGAGGGGGGCGGCATGATAATAATAATAATAATAATAATAATAATAATAATAATAATAATAATAATAATAATAATAATAATAATAATAATAATAATAATAATAATAATAAAAATAATAATAATAATAATAATAATAATACTAAATAATGATAATAATAATAATAATAATAATAATAATAATAATAATAATAATAATAATAATAATAATAATAATAATAATAATACTAATAATAATAATAATAATAATAATAATAATAATAATAATACTAATAATAATAATAATAATAATAATAATAATAATAATAATAATAATAATAATAATAATAATAATAATAATAATAATGACGTTAAACTACACTCACACTTGACTGTGTACAGACGTCTTCTTCTTCTTCTTGGTAACTAGCGTCATGATATCCCTCGTTAGTGTTCGTTCCAATAACGTTTTGCTGACGCGTTTGCAAGACATTCGGTTGAACAATAGTAACTGTTCTGTTCTGAGACATTTTGAATAATGTTGAACTTATTTGAATAAAGTTGCACTTGTAGAATGTTGACGTTGACCTTGTTGATTAATGTTGAACTTATTTGGGTAAAGTTGAACTTTTTGAATGTTGACCTTGTTAAACTTGTTTGAATAAAGTTGAACTCGTTGAATAAGGTTGAGCTTGAATAATATTGAACTAATCTGAACTAAGGGGCAAAAAGATCTGAAATAACTTAATTCATAGAAACATCATTCGTTAGCACGTTCGGCGTCACAAAAATTGGTGTCGTCGGAATCACGCAAGCCCCCACCCCTGTTGTAGAACACTTCATTCTTAATGCTAACCGTTTTTGCTGTTTTTTTGTCATCTTCAACCCAAGTTTATCCGCCACCGACATCCCAAGATCTCCACCGACCTCAGTCAGCGACCTCCTCCACCGACCTCAACCGACCTCCATGATTAGTCCCCCCATTGCTGCCACCACCCCACCCCCTTCTATCTGAAGACGCAATTCAAATTCAATCTCTCTAAATCTTTAAAACAAAAATGGTTACAAGAATCTCTTCCGTTTCCAATATATAGTAACAACACTATAGAGATCTTGACAAACAAACTAAAACAAACAAATAGCGCTATTACTCGATTGCCCAATTTGTATCAAAGAATATCTGACATAGACCTTCGCAGTATTTGTTTTCACATTGTTGGGGTCACAGCAAACCACTGGAAGATTCATGTCGCAAACTTTTCGCCGAAATTGTTTCAGATTCGATAAATTGGGTACGGTGTTCCAGAGCAGTTTCGGACATAATTTTGGCCTTAACCCGGCGTAAAGTGCAGCTGCAGTAATAGTGCAATGGTACCGATATACCTCCAAGTATGAAGCCCCGGAATGAGATAAGTGCGGGTGAGTGAACATTTCCAGTTGCCTTTTTGAAATTCAACTGGCTTTGGGGTTCGCCCAGAGTTTGAACAAGGGCTATGGCGTCCTGAACCACCAGATTTATAAAAAAAGTACTGAAAATCACCAAAAAGGCGACCGCCGCAAAATCCCAGCGATTAACCATTTTTTGTCTGTCTTTTTAAGATAAAATAAGCAAGCTAGCTGTTTTAGTTTTAAAGGTACTTGGTAACAAACATGGAAACAAACCTACCAATAAAATTGAGTGATTTTGCCACCATCACAAGTTTTGTGTTTTTTAATAATTCAAACTTAGGAGAAATGAAGTATTCAGTGTGAATGAAAACCAACAAAATCAATTCAGCTTCGTAAAAAGGAATAACTTATTTAAAGTGCTCGTAAAAGTTATAAATTGATAAGTAACCAGAGAACGTTTTCATCAAAGTAATGTTTCGTTCAACTGAATGCCGATTTTTGACTGCGCAGTTTCTGAGGTTAAAGTGGCTGTTAAATAATAATTTAGTTGGGACAGAACACTTAATTGCAGGTGATTTGACTCTGTTGAAATGGGTTCATAGTCACCACAATTGGCAAGAACTGAGTGATAAATTGGTAACATTAGCGGAAGGTCAGCTCCCATCTGACCGGAAAAGATTACCTTTGAATTTCCCCAAAAAGCAGCTGATTCGATCTTGTGATGTTGATTTCATTTTGCGGCGGTATAGTTTGCATAATAATAGCTCAGCTGACCTGCTTACGACTAATGAATGTGCTCAAATATCTGCGTTATCAACATTACGTTATCAACATATGAACCTACGTTATCATAACTAAGAGTAAATCAAATTTTGGATCCGTATCTTTTTGAAGTTTAATCTTCTGTGGCCTGCTGGAAATAATTGGGGTAAACCAACTATAATAAAACAAAGTCAAAACTAAAACAAATATCATTCAATAACTAAAAACAATGAGACTGAATTTAACTTAGTTCAAAGGAATAACGGAGGAATCCGACGAATCTGACTTCACCTTAACTTCTGACTTAAATTCCGACTTGAACTCCGATTTGATCTTAGACTCCAATTCTGATGACTCCGACTTAAACTTATGCACACGATTATGATGTCTCTTCAAATTAGATTTGTAGATTGTCTTGAATTCACACAGGTCACATTGCATTGGTTTGATACTATTCTGATGGATTCTGGCGATGTGTCTTGCTGTTATATATTGCGCACGTGACACGTAGTCACAATGCGCGCACTCAAACCTTTTCTCTTTTCTCTCCCACACTACAACATTCTCACAACTCGGCATCCTTCTTTTCAATTTCCTATCATCGATCTTTCTTACCGTCAAATATCCATGGCAGCTTTTCGATTCCATATCCGCAATTATCAACATTCTCTCTTCACATTCAATCAAGGATTCATGTATTTCAACGATAACTTCCATCACGATAACTTCCAACGATAACAAGCAAATTCAATCAACAAAGTCTACAGAAAGGCAGAAAAACAATTTTCAATCAGATCTGAAATACACAACATTGAGTCTACTATTCAAACACTGGAAAAAGATAAACATAACTAGACTGATTAACACTGGGATTAACACCCCACGGGCGAAAGCCCGAAGCTTGATCTATTCAAATATATACATTGGTGCATTCACATCTTTCAGGTGAAAATGGTGGAGGTCGTCGGAGTTCGGTGGAGGTCGGTGGCAGAATTCGGTGGCTGAGGTCGGTGGAGGTCGGTGGAGGTCGGTGGAGGTCGATGTGCGAGTTAGTTGTGGTGTAATTTAGTGTAGTGGTGTAGTTGTGGTGTAATTAGTAGAAATAGCTATAGAATAGAGTGGGTATCGCCATTTTAAAATATTCATGCATGACTTCGAGTTATTCGAAATTTTTAAAAAATTTGCTATGTACAGTCTGTCAGGTCTTGGTATGTACAGTCTGATGTGAAACATTCTGCGCAGTTTTGTCCAATAATGTAAATTAGGCTGCCAAGAAGAGGGACAGACTGGGATGTTTCTTAATCGACTCTGGGCAGACTGGCAGAAGTATTTACACTTGTTTTTGTCTGGTTCAGTAATGGTTACTATTTAAAGTCAATGGTACAGCACTGAAACTCACTGTGACCAAGGTACGGAGTAGTCTTGGAATTGGTGTCTTGAGAATCATAGATCTTGCGTAGACTTGGGGTGGGTTTAGGGTTCGATCACTTGGAAAAGCGAACGAGTTACAAAAGGACCAGTAAGCTAAAGATCCTGTGACAGAACAGATTTGAAATCATTGAAATGAACTAAACATTTCCTGTGAAAATTGAGAGAAGAGTCGATACAACTCCTGAATTCTGCACAACAAGTTTTTTAATCAGTTCAATAGCATCTCATGGTAGGCTGAATAGGAAAATTTTTAGCAAGAGTTATTTATCTGGGAATATAAAGTCACGCGTTTCTGATAGGATAGTAGAAATAGATTCACCGCAAATGTTACATAAATTCAGCGTTTTCACCGCATTCATCATTAAAAGATGCGGGCGCCTTGCAAGGGAATTTTTTCGTCACTATTCACCACAATTCTTATTTTGTTCGCAAGTCCTTGACCCGGGTTTCCGTCTGTTGCAGTATTCAGGGATATATGCGATTTTGAATTATTTTATTTTCGGAAAATTCCTCCACCTTTAAAGACTTATCACCCATAACCTTTTTTGGTGCTCAGCTTTCCCCAGAAATGCAGTTTTAAACAGGAGTTAGTAGCAAAGGTTGTTATCTGTTCGCTACGATTGATTGTTGCGCGACAATTTCTACGCTGGACAAGCATATGTGGAGTCAGAGACGACTTCATTGATCCAGTTGCGTACTTCTGCAATATTAACTCCAATATGCCTTTCGTGGTTAAAAACGCATGGTTTGGATAGAATTCCCACTATTACGATTTGATTTGCGGGTGTTTCTCTAGCTATGGGCAGGCCAGGTGGCATCATGCATTCTTGATAGTTTTTAGTTCGCAAGCAAAATGTCCGGTTGGTTTCAATACCTGGACACTTAGTTTGATTAACAGCAAATGATGGTTGGTAGGATATTAACATGTGTGTGGTGGCAATACGATATACTGTTCTGGATTGTAGAGGATAATACGCGAGATACAATGAGCTGAGCCGCGACTCTTCTGGAACAAGGTGGCAATGAAAAACAATAATAGCCAGACTCTCGTCATCTCTGTTCTGGTCTCCATCGTGGGAATAGATAATTGGCATTTGGTCCACCTGTACACTTTCATCACACTCTCTATTGTTGAAAGATGGACAAAGGGTCAATCTATTGCCTTGTACGGGGCGAATACAGTTTGCAGCAGTGATTATGAAATGTTCTTTGTAGAGGATACCATAGCATCCACTCGGAGCTTTAGGGTTATCGAAAGGACCATAATGTCCTGAAATATATAAATAAACCATCCAAGGCTGGAATATACTTGAATAGCGTTTAAAAATACCATTTGAAACTGCGGTCTGGTTTTCGCTTGACTGCAGACAGACTGCACTACCAGCTAAAAGTATTGAGAGGACACAAAAGCGCAGCATGACTTGATTTAAGTTTTGCAATGTTCCTTTAATTTACAATTAAAGAACACTTAAGTGCTTCTGATAGATTTAAAATGAAGTGATTCTGAAAACACGTAGTTAATTTGTACCAATTTTTAAAGTTGGTTTAGTAAAGTTTTGCTACCCTCAAAGAGGCCGCTTTGGGTCACAGATGTGGAAGAGAACCAATTACCCAATTAATTTAACATAACTCAGTTGATTTTAGGGCAATGTTCGTCATTTAATTTTGTTTGTTTGTTGTGTTGAATTTGTCATTGACGTGTAAGCATATGGCACTTCTTTGATTACATTGCCGATTTGAGAAGCATTGCTGTCAATAACACTATGAAAAAATGACAACAAAATTCAGATTAACTCTTTGATTAAGCATTTTTTCTACAAAAGAGGACAAGGAATTTTAGTTCATTTTTTTCAAAGAACTTGCTAGTTATCAATACAATGAAAAAATCGAAAATTGAAAGTTTCTGACATCTTTCAATGAAATCTGACAATTTACCTGCAGAATTGGTATTCAGGCAAATGAGTCTTTCGTAGTTTAAAAAAGATATTATTTCAGGAAATGCATTTCATACAGATAACCTTCTCACGGTGTAATGTTCTAGCGAGGAAAAATTGAGGAACAGAACAACTGATTTTATTAAAAACATGCATCCACTCTTTTAAAGAAAAAATCATTCTCAAATGTTACAAATTTCTTTTTGAAATACGGAAACTAATCTCTCACTAAAATTTGATAATTCATACGAAAAAAATGTTGAAATTTGCTTCAGCAAAGTAGTCCCGTTTTGAAAAAAACATTACTTTGAAAATTATTTCAATTTAATAATAAATTTATTGAAAAAAAATTAAATTTAGAAAAAAAAACATTTATTTAAATATTGTTCACGATTGCAAACAAAAAGAGCAAAAAAAGATCATTGGAAATGAAATGTGTCAAAGATTCCGTTTTTCCATTGTCTAAATAAGGGGTACACAAGTATTGCAGTATAATGGCTTTCAAATCAACATATTGCGACACGAGTGTCCAATGCAAGAATGTCTAATTCTGATGAACTCATATTTTTTCTCTGATAATTGATCGGCCTTCAAAATTTGAGCACAGTATTTGAGCAAAATTTTTGGAGGGGGCGCTTGAGCGAGGTTTTTGGGTGCGAACGTCAGCAATGTATTCGAAGCTCTTAAAATAATTGTCGATTGTTTGCTACTTGTCTGGACGTAGAGCCGGTTAAAAAACGACAGACAAAAACACCGACGTAACAATTATAATGGCTCAAGTAGTTTTTTGGCTAGAAAAACCGAGGATACTGACGACATCTTAAGTTTAAAAGCCCACGGCTTCTCCTCGGGGTCCGGCCATTTTTTTCGGGCTTCCACGAAACTTAACTTGTGTGAAATGTTTGTCTGAAGGAGTTACAAATACTTATGTGACGTAGGCGCCTCAGAAACCGGTGTCATTTGTCAGTTAGCGGACTCATAACTTAAATTGCAGGGAGACATCACATGATTAAGGGAAAATATGCTGTTTTACCGATTGCAGTTGGGGCCTCCAAGCATAGAAGCAGAGGCATTAGAGGAACAAAACTATGTTTACAGTTGGTATGCAGCTGCACCATAACAAATTGAGACTCTTGAAACCCATTAGGGGCAGGTGAAGTGGGATCTCACTGGAAAACTGCTTGGAAGATATAGGTAGTCAAGACACCATTTTAACACAAGTTAAAATTTAGAACAATGCCGTGACTCCGTCTGAGATCAGTCAAAACTATATTCTGATGCATATATCGGTTATAGAAACGAAAAATAATCATCGAAGCAGAACATCCTGTTTTCCCCGAAAAAATTTTCTCAGTAACAAAAATAACTCTACTCAAAATTTCGGATGTAGCATTCAATGAGTGCAAACTTTTGTTTCTTTACTTTTTTTGTTTTGTTTATAATTGCCAAAACTATCAAGCCCTAATTATTTAAACTTGTTTCGGATTTGCTATGACAGAAAACAGCACTTTGAAAAGAAAACTTATTCCATTTTCGTCTCGCTTTTATTAAATAGTTTCCGGAAAAGAAAATTTTTGGTGACAAAAGCATAGCCGAGCAAACAAAACATCATCAAATTGCTTCTTTTGTTTATCCCCATAAACATGTTTATTTGTACTTTTGTGCTCCGTATTTTATATATTTCTTGTCTTTTATGCCCGCGGTTTAGGCAAATTTTAAATATTTTTTGTCAATATATCATTTAATTCACAATGCGTAAATAATTATTGGAACTCAAAAGTGAAGTCCAAACTTGAGGCAAAAACTAAAGTTTCTGTGCTCAGATAAATTTTCTTAGAGCGCTTTTTGTAGCAAATAGAATTTGATTCTCAATTGTAGCAGTCCTAAAAAAATCAGATGATAGATAATTCATTAAATTTGAGCTTATCAGGGGATCACATACTAGATTCTTAAAATATGTGCAAAGACAATAACTTTTCTTCATGTAGCAAAATTAGTAAGGTAAGGAGGTCGAAGAGGGCGAAACTAGCTAGATTCCTGGAAGCACGTCAAAACAACTGCTCTACGAAATACTTTAATAGACCAATTAAATTAAAAAAGTATGAAAAGCCAAAAAATAACAAATCTAAATTACGATAAATACTTTCACAAGGACGGAAACTGAACTTAAAAATCAAAGAAAATTATGAAGAAAATGTTTCAAAACATTTAAACTGAATTTGAAACTGGATCTTTAGCTGAATGATTTCCGCAAAAAGCATTTGATTTTGGTAAAACTTCGAGAAAAGAGCTATAGACTGTTGAAATTTTTTTAAGGCTTTCCTTTGACAATCTTAAACGACCCACATAATTTTTGATATAACCGAAATAAATCTAACGAAACAAGGTGATTTTCTATCAAACAAGCAGTGAAACTAAACACTGAAGCCAACTTAGAAAAAAAACCGTAATTTTCGGCTCAATTTTCCCAATTTCTGTTTCAGCCAGTTCAAATATCAGCCTGTAAACAGATTTCCCCAATAGCTGGTCAATTCTTAGCAGAGCGCCATTTCCTAATTACATTTTTTTCAGCTTACAGATTGCTTTCCGAACGTAGTCTAGAAAATTGAAACTGATTTATTGCAATTTATTGAAAAAGCTACGAATACGTTTACCGAAAGGAAGATCTGTTGAAAAAAAACAGCGCAGCACAGGTGAGCAACTACGGTTCAACAAAAATAGGAATCAGAGAACCAGGTTTTTTTGAATTTCAATGAAGTAAATCTCAGGGCGTCAATTAAGAGTACTGCCTGTCTCGGTGATTACCTTCCATAGAACTACGGTGATCTCAAGGTCATTGAGAAATTTTCGTGAGAAGTCGATTGAACTTATCACAATAGCAACCAACGAAAAAAAACCCACTATTAATGTATCTGACGACAGAGAAATGAGGAGAACAGCATTTGAAGAAATTATTGCAAAGCCACTTAAGTTTTTGAATTAAGTGTCACTATTATGAGCTCAATCATTAGACCAAACTAAAAACAATAAGAAAGCAAACGTTTCAATATTAAAAAAAATTGGGATAAACTTACAAAACTAAAAAAGATTAATTTAAAAGAATGAGTGAAAAAAAGAATTTTGCTTGCTTGATGCGTCGTCACAAACTTAATTGACTGTGCACAGAGCGCTTGTAGTTAATATAGAGACGGAACAATTGATCCCCAACTAAATCAGATTCTTATTATTGAAATTACAGAATATCAGTTAAAAAAGAAATCAGATTCGTGAACTTTATAGTGAAAAACTAGAAGTTCAGCAGTCGAATCAATTTTTCAAGAGTTTTCTTAAGGATACCCATTTTGTCTCTCTCCGCGGAAGATATCGATCAGCCAAATTAACCGAACAAAGTTATCGAAATTAGGACAAACATAATAACAACTCGTGAAAAAAATTGGAAAGATGAACATCAATTTTACCTCCATTTACTTCATTGATTCAATACACTTTTAAGGCCCATAATTTATTTGAGTATCTGCGAAATTTAGTTCCCTGCTAGTTTTTTTATGACCTGTTTTTTGTGATTGCTTCTCAATTTACAGTTTTTTATTCAAAAAAGTGAAGCATCTTCCAACCTATTCTTTTCCCTTTTTTCAAAGTAGTTTGAGGGGAAAAATTGATATGGTTAAACCGATACTTGTACACTAAAATTTAACATTGCTTTAGAAAAGAATGTAATTCGTCATTTACACAGAGGCTCAAGGTTTTCATAATTTTTGTAACGATCCATTTCCAAGAACGAAAATAAAAGTAATAAATGCCAAGTCAAACTTGGAAGGTTTTCATGCAATGATCACGCTAAGATGATGCAAGGATCTTACAAGTTAACCGTCTTCTTACAGAGTTATATAATCCTCGAACGCTTAATCTTAACGTTCTTCGCAAGAATGTTACAAGATAGGCATGGAAGTTTGAGCTCGGTAAAAAATGGTAGTGCAAAAATATATCATGGTAATAAATCATTCTGCAGAAAATGGTGCTGATGAGCGCAAAATGCCAAATTGTTCTGACGTTTTGTGACCTCTTTTGATTATCGTCTTCTTCTGACAATTATTTTACGTAATATAGCACTGGTCCTGGTAAAGTTTTTTGGGTACCGTATTATTTGCATTTCTATGCCTATCCCCAGACGAACTCCGACGGTTATCTTGTAATATTTTGCAAGAATCTTGTAAATGACGTTTATCTTAAACGATCTTACAAGAATCTTGCAAATTATGTTTATCTTGAAAGATTCAAGATCCGGACGCTGATATAAAAGGAATCTTGCAAGATCTTGCAAAATAACCGTATTCAAATTTTGATGGAGAAAATCTTTTTTGTACTTGAAGTCATTCACAAAATTTGATACTACGTTTTCCGTAGCGTTGAAATAACGTTTTTCACTGATTAAATGTGTACATGGTGAAAATTGTATTTGGCCGCTTTTGTTAGCCTTCCAATCCCTTAAAATGTGGTCCTGTAGCAGAAAAGCACTTCCCAGTGATTGTGGAATTTTTATCGTGTAAGATCTGATAAGCTGCTGACTAAGAATTTGTATCGTCTAAGAACTTATCAGATCTTAGACGATAAAAATTCCTCTTATCAGATCTTACACGATAAAAATTCTGGTAAGAGGAATTTGTATCGTGTAAGATCTGATAAGACATCTTGTAAGATAAACATTCCTCTTACCAGGATTTGTATCGTGTAAGATCTGATAAGACATCTTATAAGATAAACCTTCCTCTTATCAGGATTTTTATCGCGTAAGATCTGATAAGACGGAATTTTTATCGTGTAAGATCTGATATGACATGTTTTAATTATTTCAATATAACCGTATAACGTAGTCAAGGTCCAATGAAAGTAAAAAAAATAATCAGTCAGCTAACCAATTATGAAACAAAAAAATGCTTGTTGATTCTGTTTTGGCGGCAGTTTTATTGTGAGTCTTAACTGTTTACTATGGCTAAACTTAGCAGTCCAAGATAGTTTTGGTCTTTGAAAAAAATTTTCAGCCTTTTTTGATAATCAACGCTTCGGAGAAAGCCCCTGTCACTCAAATAATCTTTTTTTTACAATATCTTATAAGTCTTAAAAGACAGTATAAGATATTTTTCTCTTTGTTGCTCTGACACTTAAGTGTTGCATGCTGTAGTTTTTCGGCTACTGCTTGAGAGCAACTCTGAATTGTCTTCAATATGAAGAATATACCATACTTCAGGAATTTATATAAGAGGAAATTTTTATCGTGTAAGATCTTATAAGAGGAATTTTTATCGTGTAAGATCTTATAAGAAGAATTTTTATCGTGTAAGATCTTATAAGAAGAATTTTTATCGTGTAAGATCTTATAAGAAGAATTTTTTATCGTGTAAGATCTTATAAGAAGAATTTTTATCGTGTAAGATCTTATAAGAAGAATTTTTATCGTGTAAGATCTTATAAGAAGAATTTTTTATCGTGTAAGATCTTATAAGAAGAATTTTTATCGTGTAAGATCTTATAAGAGGAATTTTTATCGTGTAAGATCTTGTAAGAGGAAATTTTATCGTGTAAGATCTTATAAGAAGAATTTTTATCGTGTAAGATCTTATAAGAAGAATTTTTATCGTGTAAGATCTTATACGAGGAATTTTTATCGTGTAAGATCTTATAAGAAGAATTTTTTATCGTGTAAGATCTTATAAGAAGAATTTTTATCGTGTAAGATCTTATAAGAGGAATTTTTATCGTGTAAGATCTTATAAGAGGAATTTTTATCGTGTAAGATCTTATAAGAGGAATTTTTATCGTATAAGATCTGATAAACATCTTATAAGATCTTATAAGAAGATGCATCCCCTTACAGGCTATTAGCAAGATGGTTTTGTCAGAAATTTGTCAGATCTTACACGATAAAAATTCCACAATCACTGGGGCTCCTACTCAGGTTAGCACAGAGCAAAAAGTCAGTGCTCCAAAAACCTTTGTGTGCCCCTTTTGCGCATTTTGATGATGTTCCCATTTATATGTGTTAGCCTTATCAATTTTAGGGTCTCTCTGTTTTCTTTGGAAGCTAGAGCATAGATCGAATCCTATTCTTTACTCTCCAAAAAAAGCTAAAGAAGCCCATGTAGCAGCTAAGACATATTTCCGGCGCTTCTTGCAGGACGATTATCTTGCAAGAGTCTTATAAATCGGAGGGTTATCTTGCAAGGTACGTTATAATGGTACGGAATCCGTCCGAATTTGACTTGGGATATTACCTACCCAAGGTCAGGTGAGCGTTCCAGACTGGAATTGGCTCTATTCAGAGCTCTTGGAGCTGCCGATTTGACGTGCCTGGCACACTTTTGTCGCGTACTGGGCATTATGAATCGATTGAACTGATTTGGTCGCAAACATCATCCTTAGAAAGCCCTGTTTTGAATCAATGCAGAAGAAAATTTTGAAAAGAAATGTACCCAGGTTGAGGTCCCAGACGGAAAGTCGATATGTCCAGACCCAGATGAACGCACGACGGGGCTGTCGTGCGTTCAAATTTACATGGTCTGGAAACAAGGAAAAACGCACGAAAGTCTGATCATGAACGCACGAATAGTCTGGTGAACGCACGAAAGTCTGATCATGAACGCACGAATAGTCTGGTGAACGCACGAAAGTCTGATCATGAACGCACGAATAGTCTGGTGAACGCACGAAAGTCTGATCATGAACGCACGAATAGTCTGGTGAACGCACGAAAATCTGATCATGAACGCACGAATAGTCTGGTGAACGCACGAAAGTCTGATCATGAACGCACGAATAGTCTGGTGAACGCTCGAAAGTCTGATCATGAACGCACGAATAGTCTGGTGAACGCGCGAAAGTCTGATCATGAACGCACGAATAGTCTGGTGAACGCACGAAAGTCTGATCATGAACGCACGAATA
The DNA here is from genome assembly GCF_964194025.1 of Convolutriloba macropyga. NCBI lineage: Eukaryota > Metazoa > Xenacoelomorpha > Acoela > Convolutidae > Convolutriloba > Convolutriloba macropyga. The sequence goes on from NC_134471.1 coordinate 63,341,347, forward strand.
GTCTGGTGAACGCACGAAAACTGATCATGAACGCACGAATAGTCTGGTGAACGCACGAAAGTCTGATCATGAACGGACGAAAGTCTGGACATGAACGCACTAAAGTTCTGATGAACGCACAATTTTTTTGTGCGTTCATCAGACTTAAGCGCGTTCATGTCCAGACTTTCGTGCGTTCATGATCAGTCTTTCGTGCGTTCACCAGACTATTCGTGCGTTCATGATCAGACAAAAAACTAACCTTTTATGCTTGTAGATGCCCATTGAAGATGAAGACGCCAGAGGGTTCCATCAGTCCACAAATCCACATATAAAGTCTTTTTTTTCTACCAGACGGAAAGTACCTATGTCCAGACCGTCCCAGACGGAAAGTGCCTACGTCCAGAATTTCGTGCGTTCACCAGACCTTCGTGCGTTCATGTCCAGACCTTCGTGCGTTCACCAGACTTTCGTGCGTTCATGTCCAGACTTTCGTGCGTTCACCAGACTTTCGTGCGTTCATGTCCAGACTTTCGTGCGTTCATGTCCAGACTTTCGTGCGTTCGACAGACTTTCGTGCGTTCACCAGACTTTTGTGCGTTCACCAGAATTTCGTGCGTTTATGTCCAGACTTTCGTGCGTTCACCAGACTTTCGTGCGTTCATGTTCAGACTTTCGTGCGTTCGACAGACTTTCGTGCGTTCACCAGACTTTCGTGCGTTCAACAGACTTTCGGGCGTTCATGTTCAGACTTTCGTGCGTTCAACAGACCTTCGTGCGTTCACCAGACTTTCGTGCGTTCATGTCCAGACTTTTGGAACTAGGTAAACACTTGTCCAAATTAGTTCGGTCAGTCCGAATTTTTAATTTTATCACAAATTGTGGCTAAAGTGGAGCATACCCACCAAAAACGAGCATAATTGGTCTAAAATTGACGATTTCGTGTCCAAAACAATGTTCGGTGATCGAAAATGTTAAGCCTCATCGAGCGCGGATACTTTTTTGGAAGTAATTGAAAACTTGTCCAAAATGGTGCGTTCAGTCCATTTTTTTTATTTCATCCCCAACTATGGCTGAATTGGAGCCTGCACAGCAAAAATGAGCACAATTGGACCAAAATTGACGATTTGGTCACCAAAACAATGTTCGGTGATAGAAAAAGTTCAGATACTTTTTTGGAAATAGGTAAAAACTTGTCAAAATTAGTTCGGTCAGTCCGAATTTTTAATTTTATCACAAATTGTGGCTAACGTGGAGCATACCCACCAAAAACGAGCATAATTGGTCTAAAATTGACGATTTCGTGTCCAAAACAATGTTCGGTGATCGAAAAAGTTAATCCTCATCGAGCGCGGATACTTTTTTGGAAGTAATTGAAAACTTGTCCAATATGGTGCGCGCAATTTTTTTTAACTCATCCCCAATTATGGCTGAATTGGAGCCTGCACACCAAAAATAAGCACAATTGGACTAAAATTGACGATTTGGTCACCAAAACAATGTTCGGTGATAGAAAAAGTTCAGATACTTTTTTGGAAATAGGTAAAAACTTGTCAAAATTAGTTCGGTCAGTCCGAATTTTTAATTTTATCACGAGTTGTGGCTAAAGTGGAGCATACCCAACAAAAACGAGCATAATTGGTCTAAAATTGACGATTTTGTGTCCAAAACAATGTTCGGTGATCAAAAAAGTTAGGCCTCATCGAGCGCGGATATTTTTTTGGAAGTAATTGAAAACGTGTCCAAAATGCTGCGCTCGGTCTATTTTTTTATTTCATCCCCAATTATGGCTAAATTGGAGCCTGCACAACAAAAATGAGCACAATTCGACTATAATTGACAATTTGGTCACCAAAACAATGTTCGGTGATAGAAAAAGTTCAGACACTTTTTTGGAAATAGGTAAAAACTTGTAAATATTAGTTCGGTCAGTCCAAATTTTTAATTTTATCACAAATTGTGGCTAAAGTGGAGCATACCCACCAAAAACGAGCATAATTGGTCTAAAATTGACGATTTCGTGTCCAAAACAATGTTCGGTTATCGAAAAAGTTAAGCCTCATCGTGCGCGGATACTTTTCTGGAAGTAAATGAAAACTTGTCCAAAATGGTGCGCTCAGTCCATTTTTTTATTTCATCCTCAACTAAGGCTGAATGTGAGCCTGCACACCAAAAATGAGCACAATTGGACTAAAATTGACGATTTGGTCACCAAAACAATGTTCCGTGACAGAAAAAATTCAGATACTTTTTTGGAACTAGGTAAAAACTTGTCAAAATTAGTCCGGTCAGTCCGAATTTTTAATTTTATCACAAATTGTGGCTAAAGTGGATCATACCCAACAAAAACGAGCATAATTGGTCTAAAATTGACGATTTCGTGTCCAAAACAATGTTCGGTGATCGAAAAAGTTAAGCCTCATCGAGCGCGGATACTTTTTTGGAAGTAATTGAAAACTTGTCCAAAATGGTTCGCTAAGTCCATTTTTTTAATTCTTCCCCAATTATGGCTAAATTGGAGCCTGCACACCAAAAATGAGCACAAGTGGACTTAAATTGACTATTTGGTGTCCAAAACAATGTTCGGTGATCGAAAAAGTTAAGCCTCATCGAGTGCGGTCAGTTTTTGAGTCCGGGTCAATGTGTTGTTCAAATGAAAGCAAATATGATACGAAGAGTTCCCATTGTGTGTTTAGGGCAAACCAAAAGGAAAAATTAGCCTGCCTGCTTTGAAAAAGATTCTTCGGTGAAAAAATTTGCATTGGGTCTCAAAATGTTATAATTTTTTCACTGTACTAACAGAAAAAACATTAAATTTATTGTTTTTAAGGGACTCCACGCGTAAAATCTGTTATGATTTTCAATAAATCAGGCGTGAAAGGAAGGTTGCGCGAAAAGAAAGGGTCTTTAATGTATGTTTTAGGCATGAAAATTGGAGGAAGTTTTTGAAACTTTTCAATTTTTTTAGGTGAATATTCAAGATTATCAACGTATCTTACCATTACAGAATTTTTATCTGGCGTAAGTATGCTTGTTATACTGCTTAGAAACTCATCTTTCTAGATATGTATACAAAGACTATCGTTTTCGAACGAAGTTTTAAAAAAATTGCACGGAATTGGAAGAAAAAAGAAAAAAACGACTTGTTTCACAATCAGTCCTGCGTTAAAATTGTGTTTGTACTTCGAAACTATGATTTCAAGTACGCATTGTTTAACTTAATATCGCAGCTTTGTAACTAAACCAATTTTAACCTAAAAACACGTAAAAAATTTTGAGAAATTGGTCAAAGAGTACGACGTACTTGAGGTGGAAATTTCGAAAAAATTCGAATTTTCAAAGTTGTTTTTGTTAATAACTTCAAGCATAGATAGAGTTAGAAAGCGTTCTATGGCTTAAAATAAAGCTTGGCTAATTTGCGTTACGGTCATGTATATTGTCGCAATGTTATCTGTGAACAAAGGTGTTGTTTTTTTACTATTACTGAAGAATGTCGAAAATGAGCTGTTTTCGATCAAGGGGTCAGAATCGTCAAAATTTAAAAATTGTTTTTCCGGACTTTTTTATGTTCCAGATGATAGCCTTTTTCTTCTTGATTCCAAAACACCTTCATTTTTAAGAATCGGTTCAGTCATCTTCGAGATATTAAGCTTTGAAACCAGTTTGGGGGGGGGGGGTTGGGGATTCCCATATAGTAACTATAGTTCGATCTGTATTATTCCAATCTGTAATCTTTTTTTAAACTAACAACAACCATATATAGCTATATATATTCGGCAGCTCGAGGGCATCCGAAAAATGTAATTTGAATGCAGGTTGTATTTCGCTTCTCTACAGGTAAGTTATATGTGTTGGCAATGTGAAATATTCGAATTGACTGCCCCGGGGTCATATGACAGCTGTATGACACCCACTGAGCATGTCATCTGACAGCAGGAGGAGTGCAATGAAGCGCTGTCCGGCTAGACCATATAACTAACTTGCAATAAGGTGCTAGCGAAATGAAATGTATGGGAATTCCGTTTTAGTAGTAAGTTACGGTTTCGAATGAAATGAAATGGAACGGACAGCCCCCCCCCCCACCGAATGGCAGAATGGTAGCTGCTGCAGACCAGCGTACCTGCTGCAGACCAGCGCTGCTTGAGTGCAGAGGACAGTGCAGACAGCTGCAGCAGAGCGTTATAAGTGTTATAGGGCTGTTATAGTCCATTTTTAACGGGTTTCGAGCACTTTTAGATCTACTGAGAGGCATTCGCGCTATTTCGAGGATGATATTCACGGAAATGGAATTAATGTTAATGAGTTTTTGACTCCTGGAGGTAACAAGAAGTCTATTAGGATAAAGTGTTTGGAGAATTTGAAAGTGATGAAGGAAGGTTTTTTGATGAAATCAAGACGTTGCGTCAATTTCGAACATGCAACTTCATTAAAGTTCAGAAATTTTAAAGCCAAATGCGAACCCAAAAAAGTGCTGAGCACTGTATTGAAGCTGTTCAAAAGCGCAAAGTCCGTCAAATTGGGGAAATTGAGGCCCAACCAGAAAAAAGGAATAAAAACCGAATGGGTATATAATGGATGGGTAAATTTTTTTGGCATCGGGGATTGCAACCGTGCTAAAAGACGTATTCAAAAGAAGCCCCATAAGTACGGTCAAATGAAAATTGAAAAACTGGGTTCAATCAGGATCCTGGGTTTTGATGCCAAGAAGAAATACGTTCAAATACGGGCAAGAGCTTAAGCCCAAAAAATTATAGTAAATTTGCAGTCGACGAATTTTCCAGCTTGCTTAGTAATGTTGTGCTTGTATATTAGTTCTTGGTGCTTTTGCTTGGTGTAGAGGTTTTAAAGTCCACTTTACCCTTCAAATTTGTTTATATTCACCTTTTATGACTACTTAGAGATGATGAATTGAAAAATGATGATTTCAAAAGTGTTTTATTACCATTTATCGGTTTCATTATTCATATAGTATGTACCATGTGGTCTACTTTCGAGGATTCTGCAGGGGAAACACTAGATTACCAACAGAATTGTTGACAATAGGCTATTTTCTCTATTCTCCAAAAGTCTCGATTTTTTTGTTTGCTATTTTTGATAGGGTCATAGAGTTATTCAAATCGAACCAAAACGGGTATGGATTATCCCATGTGTACCTAGAGTCTAAAACAGAAGGAATTTTTGGAATAGCTTGCCTAGGAAAAAAGTTAGTTTTTCATACGGAAATTTGCGATTATTTCGAATAAATAATTTTAAAAATAGGTCTTTTTCATCGGGTCAAGGAGTTGTTCAAAGTGAACCAAACTCAGTATGGAGTATCCCCTGTCTGTCTAGAGTCTAAAACAGAAAGAATTTTTGGTATAGCTCGCCTAGGAAAAAAGTTAGTTTTTCATACGGAAATTTGCGATTATTTCGAATAAATAATTTTAAAAATAGGTCTTTTTCATCGGGTCAAGGAGTTGTTCAAAGTGAACCAAACTCGTTATGGAGTATCCCTGTCTATATAGAGTCTAAAACAGAAAGAATTTTTGGTATAGCTTGCCTAGGAAAAAAGTTAGTTTTTCATACGGAAACGTGCAATTATTTCAAATAAATAATTTTAAAAATAGGTCTTTTTCATCGGGTCGAGGAGTTGTCCAAATCAAACCAAACTCGGTATCGAGTATCCCATGGGTAACTAGATTGTAAAAAAAAGAATTTTTGGTATATCTGGCCTAGGAAAAAAGTTAGTTTTTCATACGGAAATTTCGACTTATTCGCTTATTATACGCTTATTCTATTTTCAAAAAAATAGAAATTTCATCGGGTCAAGGAGTTGTCCAAATTGAACCAAACTTGGTATGGAGTATCCCATGTGTATCGAGAGTGTAAAGCAAAAAGAATTTTCGGTATAGCTTGCCTAGGAAAAAAGTTAGCTTTTCATACGGAAATTTCGACTTATTCGCTTATTATACGCTTATTCTATTTTCAAAAATATAGAAATTTCATCGGTTCAAGGAGTTGTCCAAATTGAACCAAACTTGGTATGGAGTATCCCATGTGTATCTAGAGTGTAAAGCAAAAAGAATTTTCGGTATAGCTTGCCTAGGAAAAAAGTTAGTTTTTCATAAGTAAATTTCGACTTATTCGCTTATTCTATTTTCAAAAATATAGAAATTTCATCGGGTCAAGGAGTTGTCCAAATTGAACCAAACTTGGTATGGAGTATCCCATGTGTATCTAGAGCGTAAAACAAAAAGAATTTTTGGCATAGCTTGCCTAGGAAAAAAGTTTGTTTTTCATACGGAAATGTGCAATTATTTCAAATAAATAATTTTAAAAATAGGTCTTTTTCATCGGGTCAAGGAGTTGTCCAAATCAAACCAAACTCGGCATCGAGTATCCCATGTGTATCTAGAGTGTAAAGCAAAAAGAATTTTTGGAAAAGCTTGCCTAGGAAAAAAATTAGTTTTTCATACGGAAATTTGCTATTATTTCAAATAAATAATTTTAAAAATAGGTCTTTTTGATTAGGTCATAGAGTTGTCCAAACTGAACCAAATTTGGTATGGAGTATCCCAGGTCTAACTAGAGCGTAAAACAAGGAGAATTTTTGGTATAACTTTGCTAGGAAGAAAGTTCGTATTTCAATCGGAAATATCGATTTATTCGCTTATTATACGCTTATTTTATTTTCAAAAATGTAGATGTTTTATCGGGTCAAGGAGTTGTCCAAATCGAACGAAACTTGGTATGGAGTATCCCATGTATACCTAGAGCGTAAAACAAAATAGTTTTTGGTATAGCTTTGCTCGAAAAAAAGTTCATATTTCAATCGGAAATATCGATTTATTCGCTTATTATACGCTTATTCTATTTTCAAAAATATAGAAATTTTATCGGATCAAGGAGTTGTCCAAATCGAAGCAAACTCGGTATGGAGTATCCCATGTATTCCTAGAGCGTAAAACAAAAAGAGTTTTTGGTATAGCTTTGCTCGAAAAAAGTTCATATTTCAATCGGAAATATCGATTTATTCGCTTATTATACTCTTATTTTATTTTCAAAAATATAGATGTTTTATCGGGTCAAGGAGTTGTCCAAATCGAAGCAAACTCGGTACGGAGTATCCCATGTATACCTAGAGCGTAAAACAAAAAGAGTTTTTGGTATAGCTTTGCTCGAAAAAAAGTTCATATTTCAATCGGAAATATCGATTTATTCGCTTATTATACGCTTATTCTATTTTCAAAAATATAGAAATTTTATCGGATCAAGGAGTTGTCCAAATCGAAGCAAACTCGGTATGGAGTATCCCATGTATACCTAGAGCGTAAAACAAAAAGAGTTTTTGGTATAGCTTTGCTCGAAAAAAGTTCATATTTCAATCGGAAATATCGATTTATTCGCTTATTATACGCTTATTCTATTTTCAAAAATATAGAAATTTTATCGGGGCAAGGAGTTGACCAAATCGAAGCAAACTCGGTATGGAGTATCCCATGTATACCTAGAGCGTAAAACAAAAAGAGTTTTTGGTATAGCTTTGCTCGAAAAAAAGTTCATATTTCAATCGGAAATATCGATTTATTCGCTTATTATACGCTTATTCTATTTTCAAAAATATAGAAATTTTATCGGGGCAAGGAGTTGTCCAAATCGAAGCAAACTTGGTATGGACTATCCCATGTGTACCTAGAGCGTGAAACAGAAGAAATTTTTGGTATAGCTTGCCTAGAAAAAAGTTCGTATTTCGATCGGAAATATCGACTTATTCGCTTATTCTATTTTCAAAAATATAGAAATTTCATCGAGTCAAGGAGTTGTCCAAACTGAACCAAACTTGGTATGGAGTATCCCATGTGTACCTAGAGTGTAAAGCAAAAAGAATTTTCGGTATAGCTTGCCAAGGAAAAAAGTTAGTTTTTCATACAGAAATTTCGACTTATTCGCTTATTCTATTTTCAAAAATATAGAAATTTTATCGGATTAAGGAGTTGTCCAAATTTAACCAAACTCGGTATGGACTATCCCATGTGTACCTAGAGCGTAAAACAAAAAGAATTTTTGGCATAGCTTGCCTAGGAAAAAAGTTAATTTTTTGTACGGAAATTTGCTATTATTTCAAATAAATAATTTTAAAAACAAGTCTTTTTGATTAGGTCATAGAGTTGTCCAAAGTGAACCAAACTTGGCATCGAGTATCCCATGGGTAACTAGAGTGTAAAGCAAAAAGAATTCTTGGTATAGCTTGCCTAGGAAAAAAGTTTGTTTTTCATACGGAAAAATGCAATTATTTCAAATAAATAATTTTAAAAATAGGTCTTTTTCACCGGGTCAAGGAGTTGTCCAAATCAAACCAAACTCGGCACCGAGTATCCCATGTGTATTTAGAGTGTAAAACAAAAAGAATTTTTGGCATAGCCTGCCTAGGAAAAAAATAGTTTTTCGTACGGAAATTTGCCATTATTTCAAATAATTAATTTTAAAAATAGGTTTTTTTGATTAGGTCATAGAAATGTCCAAAGTGAACCAAACTTGGTATCGAGTATCCCATGGGTAACTAGGTTGTAAAACAAAAAAAAAAATTTGGCATAGCTTGCCTAGGAAAAAAGTTAGTATTTTATACTGAATTTTGCGATTATTTCGAATATTTCATTTTGAAATATAGTATTTTTCATCGGGTCAAGGAGTTGTTCAAATCGAACCAAATTGATATCCCAGACTACCAGTACTGTTTAGGTTGTAATGCAAAAAGAATGGTCAGCCTTACTTTCCTAGAAAAAAGTTCGTGTTTCAATCGGAAATATCGACTTATTCGCTTATTCTATTTTCAAAAATATAGAAATTTCATCGGGTCAAGGAGTTGTCCAAATTGAAGCAAACTTGGTATGGCGTATCCCATGTGTACCTAGAGCGTGAAACAGAAGAAATTTTTGGTATAGCTTGCCTAGAAAAAAGTTCGTATTTCGATCGGAAATATCGACTTATTCGCTTATTCTATTTTCAAAAATATAGAAATTTCATCGAGTCAAGGAGTTGTCCAAACTGAACCAAACTTGGTATGGAGTATCCCATGTGTACCTAGAGTGTAAAGCAAAAAGAATTTTCGGTATAGCTTGCCAAGGAAAAAAGTTAGTTTTTCATACAGAAATTTCGACTTATTCGCTTATTCTATTTTCAAAAATATAGAAATTTTATCGGATTAAGGAGTTGTCCAAATTTAACCAAACTCGGTATGGACTATCCCATGTGTACCTAGAGCGTAAAACAAAAAGAATTTTTGGCATAGCTTGCCTAGGAAAAAAGTTAATTTTTTGTACGGAAATTTGCTATTATTTCAAATAAATAATTTTAAAAACAAGTCTTTTTGATTAGGTCATAGAGTTGTCCAAAGTGAACCAAACTTGGCATCGAGTATCCCATGGGTAACTAGAGTGTAAAGCAAAAAGAATTCTTGGTATAGCTTGCCTAGGAAAAAAGTTTGTTTTTCATACGGAAAAATGCAATTATTTCAAATAAATAATTTTAAAAATAGGTCTTTTTCACCGGGTCAAGGAGTTGTCCAAATCAAACCAAACTCGGCACCGAGTATCCCATGTGTATTTAGAGTGTAAAACAAAAAGAATTTTTGGCATAGCCTGCCTAGGAAAAAAATAGTTTTTCGTACGGAAATTTGCCATTATTTCAAATAATTAATTTTAAAAATAGGTTTTTTTGATTAGGTCATAGAAATGTCCAAAGTGAACCAAACTTGGTATCGAGTATCCCATGGGTAACTAGGTTGTAAAACAAAAAGAATTTTTGGCATTGCTTGCCTAGGAAAAAAGTTAGTTTTTTGTACGGAAATTTGCTATTATTTCAAATAAATAATTTTAAAAATAGGTCTTTTTGATTAGGTCATAGAGTTGTCCAAAGTGAACCAAACTTGGCATCGAGTATCCCATGGGTAACTAGATTGTAAAAAAAAGAATTTTTGGCATTGCTTGCCTAGGAAAAAAGTTAATGTTTCGTACGGAAATTTGCCATTATTTCAAATAAATAATTTTAAAAATAGGTTTTTTTGATTAGGTCATAGAGTTGTCCAAAATGAACCAAACTCGGTATGGACTATCCCATGTGTACCTAGAGCGTAAAACAGAAGAAAGTTTTGGCATAGCTTGCCTAGGAAAAAAGTTAGTTTTTCATACGGAAATTTCGACTTATTCGCTCATTCTATTTTCAAAAATATAGAAATTTTATCGGATCAAGGAGTTGTCCAAATTTAACCAAACTCGGTATGGACTATCCCATGTGTACCTAGAGCGTAAAACAGAAGAAATTTTTGGCATAGCTTGCCTAGGAAAAAGTTAGTTTTTTGTACGGAAATTTGCTATTATTTCAAATAAATAATTTTAAAAATAGGTTTTTTTGATTAGGTCATAGAGTTGTCCAAAGTGAACCAAACTTGGTATCGAGTATCCCATGGGTAACTAGATTGTAAAACAAAAAGAATTTTTGGCATAGCTTGCCTAGGAAAAAAGTTAGTTTTTCGTACGGAAATTTGCTATTATTTCAAATAAATAATTTTAAAAATAGGTCTTTTTGATTAGGTCATAGAGTTTTCCAAAGTGAACCAAACTTGGTATCGAGTATCCCATGGGTAACTAGATTGTAAAACAAAAAGAATTTTTGGCATAGATTGCCTAGGAAAAAAGTAGTATTTTATACTGAATTTTGCGATTATTTCGAATATTTAATTTTAAAATATAGTATTTTTCATCGGGTCAAGGAGTTGTCCAAACTGAACCAAATTTGGTATGGAGTATCCCAGGTCTACCTAGAGCGTAAAACAAAAAGAATTTTTGGTATAGCTTTGCTAGAAAAAAATTTCATATTTCAATCGGAAATATCGACTTATTTGCTTATTATACGCTTATTCTATTTTCAAAAATATAGAAATTTTATCGATTCAAGGAGTTGTCCAAAGTGAACCAAACTTGGTATCGAGTATCCCATGGGTAACTAGGTTGTAAAACAAAAAAAAACTTTTGGCATAGCTTGCTTAGGAAAAAAGATAATTTTGCGTACGGAAATTTGCTATTATTTCAAATAAATAATTTTAAAAATAGGTCTTTTTGATTAGGTCATAGAGTTGTCCAAAGTGATCCAAACTTGTTATCGAGTATCCCATGGGTAACTAGATTGTAAAACAAAAAGAATTTTTGGCATAGCTTGCCTAGGAAAAAAGTTATTTTTTCGTACGGAAATTTGCTATTATTTCAAATAAATAATTTTAAAAATAGGTCTTTTTGATTAGGTCATAGAGTTGTCCAAAGTGAACCAAACTTGGTATCGAGTATCCCATGGGTAACTAGATTGTAAAACAAAAAGAATTTTTGGCATAGATTGACTAGGAAAAAAGTAGTATTTTATACTGAATTTTGCGATTATTTCGAATATTTAATTTTAAAATATAGTATTTTTCATCGGGTCAAGGAGTTGTCCAAACTGAACCAAATTTGGTACGGAGTATCCCAGGTCTACCTAGAGCGTAAAAGAAAAAGAATTTTTGGTATAGCTTTGCTAGAAAAAAATTTCATATTTCAATCGGAAATATTGACTTATTTGCTTATTATACGCTTATTCTATTTTCAAAAATATAGAAATTTTATCGGGTCAAGGATTTGTCCAAAGTGAACCAAACATGGTATCGAGTATCCCATGGGTAACTAGGTTGTAAAACAAAAAAAATTTTGGCATAGCTTGCCTAGGAAAAAAGTTTTTTTTCGTACGGAAATTTGCTATTATTTCAAATAAATAATTTTAAAAATAGGTCTTTTTGATTAGGTCATAGAGTTGTCCAAAGTGATCCAAACTTGTTATCGAGTATCCCATGGGTAACTAGATTGTAAAACAAAAAGAATTTTTGGCATAGCTTGCCTAGGAAAAAAGTTATTTTTTCGTACGGAAGTTTGCCATTATTTCAAATAAATAATTTTAAAAATAGGTCTTTTTGATTAGGTCATAGAGTTGTCCAAAGTGAACCAAACTTGTTATCGAGTATCCCATGGGTAAATAGATTGTAAAACAAAAAGAATTTTTGGCATAGCTTGCCTAGGACAAAAGTAGTATTTTATACTGAAATTTGCGATTATTTCGAATATTTAATTTTAAAATATAGTATTTTTCATCGGGTCAAGGAGTTGTCCAAACTGAACCAATTTTGGTATGGAGTATCCCAGGTCTACCTAGAGCGTAAAACAAAAAGAATTTTTGGTATAGCTTTGCTAGAAAAACAGTTCATATTTCAATCGGAAATATCGACTTATTTGCTTATTATACGCTTATTCTATTTTCAAACATATAGAAATTTTATCGGGTCAAGGAGTTGTCCAGAGTGAACCAAACTTGGTGTCGAGTATCCCATGGGTAACTAGGTTGTAAAACAAAAAAAAAATTTGGCATAGCTTGCCTAGGAAAAAAGTTAGTATTTTATACTGAATTTTGCGATTATTTCGAATATTTCATTTTGAAATATAGTATTTTTCATCGGGTCAAGGAGTTGTTCAAATCGAACCAAATTGATATCCCAGACTACCAGTACTGTTTAGGTTGTAATGCAAAAAGAATGGTCAGCCTTACTTTCCTAGAAAAAAGTTCGTGTTTCAATCGGAAATATCGACTTATTCGCTTATTCTATTTTCAAAAATATAGAAATTTCATCGGGTCAAGGAGTTGTCCAAATTGAAGCAAACTTGGTATGGCGTATCCCATGTGTACCTAGAGCGTGAAACAGAAGAAATTTTTGGTATAGCTTGCCTAGAAAAAAGTTCGTATTTCGATCGGAAATATCGACTTATTCGCTTATTCTATTTTCAAAAATATAGAAATTTCATCGAGTCAAGGAGTTGTCCAAACTGAACCAAACTTGGTATGGAGTATCCCATGTGTACCTAAAGTGTAAAGCAAAAAGAATTTTTGGTATAGCTTGCCTAGGAAAAAAGTTAGTTTTTCATACGGAAATTTGCTATTATTTCGAATAACTTGAAATTATTGAATTTTAAAAATAGGACTTTTTCATCGGGTCAAGGAGTTGTCCAAATCAAACCAAACTCGGTATCGAGTATCCCATGGGTAAGTAGATTGTAAAACAAAAAGAATTTTTGGTATAGCTTGCCTAGGAAAAAAGTTAGTTTTTCGTACGGAAATTTGCTATTATTTCAAATAAATAATTTTAAAAATAGGTCTTTTTGATTAGGTCATAGAGTTGTTGAAATAAAACCAAACTTGGTATAGAGTATCCCCTTTGTAACTAGAGTGTAAAGCAAAAAGAATTTTTGGTATAGCTTGCCTAGAAAAAAAGTTAGTTTTTCATACGGAAATTTGCTATTATTTCGAATAACTTGAAATTATTGAATTTTAAAAATAGGACTTTTTCATCGGGTCAAGGAGCTGTCCAAATCAAACTAAACTCGGTATCGAGTATCCCACGGGTAAGTAGATTGTAAAACAAAGTAATTTTTGGTATAGCTTGCCTAGGAAAAAAGTTAGTTTTTCGTACGGAAATTTGCTATTATTTCAAATAAATAATTTTAAAAATAGGTCTTTTTGATTAGGTCATAGAGTTGTTGAAATAAAACCAAACTTGGTATAGAGTATCCCCTTTGTAACTAGAGTGTAAAGCAAAAAGAATTTTTGGTATAGCTTGCCTAGAAAAAAAGTTAGTTTTTCATACGGAAATTTGCTATTCGAATAACTTGAAATTATTGAATTTTAAAAATAGGTCTTTTTCATCGGGTCAAGGAGTTGTCCAAATCAAACCAAACTCGGTATCGAGTATCCCATGGGTAACTAGATTGTAAAACAAAAAGAATTTTTGGTATAGCTTGCCTAGGAAAAAAGTTAGTTTTTCGTACGGAAATTTGCTATTATTTCAAATAAATAATTTTAAAAATAGGTCTTTTTGATTAGGTCATAGAGTTGTTGAAATAAAACCAAACTTGGTATAGAGTATCCCCTTTGTAACTAGAGCGTAAAACAAAAAGAATTTTTGTTATAGCTTGTCTAGAAAAAAAGTTCGTATTTCAATCGGAAATATCGACGTATTCGCTTATAATACGCTTATTCTATTTTCAACATTATAGAAATTTTATCGGATCAAGGAGTTGTCCAAATCAAACCAAACTCGGTATGGAGTATCATATGTGTACCTAGATTGTTAAACGGAAAGAATTTTTGGTATAGCTGGCCTAGTAAAAAAGTTAGTATTTCATACGGAAATTTGCGATTATTTCGAATTTTTAATTTTTAAATATAGTATTTTTCATCGGGTCAAGGTGTTATTCAAATCAAACCAAACTCGATGTGGAGTATCCCCTTTGTAGTTAGAGTTAAGGGTAAAAGAAATTTTCGCTATAGCTTCCGTACAAAAAAATTGGGTTTAGTATGAGGTTCAGCGGAGCTTGGTTTTTTAGTTCTCTTGATGCAGCAAACAAGAATTGTGATAGAAGAATCTGGCAGAGTGTCCTGTAAGAGGCCTCGTTTGAACGTTGATGAAAATTCAGTGCGCCAGTCACAGAAAGACCAAACTTGGCTGAAAATAAGACAACTTCAAGTAGAAATTGAGCTATTGAAAAAGAGAGTAAGGGAGCTTGAAAACGCGAAAGTTGAAATGGTTGATCTGACAGCTGACGATAGCTTTCCATCGACGGTCTCCGTACTTTCAGATGATTTAGTTGACAGCGATATCCCTAACGGTATTTGAGATCATTGTTGGATCTAAAATGCCATGCAATTTAGTTCTGATTAGAGATAAACTCTTCGTTAGTGAGTTTGAAGTTTTTTAGTCGAGAGGATTTTCTAAATTAGTTTATTTTATTTCAACTAGTGTTTGTTTAACCTCAACGGCGTTGGAAAGGCACTAAAATTTTTGTTGTAACAATGTGTCATTAGTTTCACAACGTTGTTTCTGAATTTCAGGTCTTGAAAATGGACAATAAATACTATTGGCTGATTATGAGCGCCGAAAAAGATGATGCCCAAATCATTGATACGGATTCTGAAATGTGGGGTTACTTGAGTCAGTCTGACAAATTCAAAACAACCGAGGGCAAAGAAGCGCGTTTATTCAAAGGCAATGATTGGCGTACCTATAAAATTTTGAAGCATGGCACCGATGATTATACTGCAGACCTTCGTGAATTGAGAAAACAGCTTAAACTTGACGACCCAGTTTCTCTAAGTGATTCTACCCAAGCAGCTAACGAAGAAAGTGATGATTTGGTTGCCCCTCAGTCCTCAAAAGTCAAGAAGTTAACAATGGTTTCAGTATGTTTCATTTCAAAAGCATATAAAAAAAAACATTACATTCAATATTTTGTCTTTCTGCATTTTAGTGCTGTGCGAAACATAAAGGTTTTACCGAAGTTCTCTTAGAAAATGAAAAGCGAATGCGTAATCTTGTGACCCTCCTCGAAAGCACCACAAGTCAGTCAATTGAGGACATAAACAACATCAAGCGCAACCTGAATGGGATTGTTAGTTTTCAACAGTTGTTTCGGAGTTTTTCTTATTATGAACGTTATACCGGTTTGTTTTGTAGGTTACGGGTGCTCTCGCTGGCGTTGATGGGTTTCAAGATTTAGCAAACGTTACAGCTGAGG
Source organism: Convolutriloba macropyga (assembly GCF_964194025.1). Taxonomy (NCBI): domain Eukaryota; kingdom Metazoa; phylum Xenacoelomorpha; order Acoela; family Convolutidae; genus Convolutriloba; species Convolutriloba macropyga. Next base: position 63,356,946 of record NC_134471.1, read on the forward strand.
TTGACGAGGAGAATACCTTGGAGGTAGAGGATTTGGAAGAGGCCGCCTTGCTGCGTTTAATTGAGAAAAAGCCTGCAGTTCAGTTTGGCATAAACGGCAAAAACCTTGATCATATATACAGTGGTCACAAACCTGCAGAGTATGGCCTGGCATTGAGGAAATGGATATATGGAGGTGATGGCCTAGCATACCAGATGATCCTACCCTCAAAAAGTTTGTCAAGTGGGAGAGCTTGTGCTTCGAAACAATCAATGCTTACATTTTTTCGTAAGTTTATTGCCGGATATCTTTGGTGATTTTTGTCAGTTCTTTTCTATTGGATCCTTTGTAAATGTGATCATTTGTACTTGTTTTTAATTAGGTGCTGTTGAGAGAAAGTTTCCGAGTTCTTCCTTCCCTAATGCGAGAAGAGATGCGAAGAAGGCAGCAAACAAAGCGGGTTTGAATGCAAAACAGAGACTGGAATCCACGGGCAAATACAGCGAAGATGCTAATGGGAAAAAGAAGCAGTCTTATTTGGCTTTGATGGATGCTAAAAGAAAGAAGGATGCAAATTGAAATTCTAGTGCTCAGTTTTTGTAATGTTTCAAGCATTTTCTTTTCTTAGATGTTATGTAGCTAGATGTCTTTAACTCTGTTATGATTAATTTTAATGCGAGCTCTATTTGTCTAGATTAATTGAATGAATGCGCAGTTGTGAAGTCAAGTTTTTACTGGCCTTTAATTGTCTATTTAATATTTGAAAAATTTACGAGTTTGTTCTTTTCTTATAGTTTTCAATTTGAGATTACAAATAACCCGAGATAATACTCCATTGATTCAAATAGCAAAAAAGTACGTTCAAAGAAAGTAAAAGTCCTCTGCTGATGCTCATTGTTCGTTTGATTTTCAGATCTTAACCATGGCTCCAATCAAAAAGACGTCCCGTTCAAAACGAGAAGTTAAAAAGCCAAGTTTTGAAACCAGCCCGGAAGTCCAAGTTCAGCGAAGCATTCGATATCAACATCGAAATACACTGTTTTGTTTTTTCTACCATAAAGCATGCGTTTCGACAACGCTGAATAGTATTGCATGGCCACGTGGATACACCGATGAACAGAAGCTAGCAATATAACCGGGCCAGTACGAGTTCATACGACATAATCAAGCTACACATAGGATGCTATACTTAGGGTACGGTCTCGCTGATGAAGTTAGGCTACACAAAAAGTTTACAGAAGAGAGAGTTAAAAGAGGACTGCCTCCAACCTACTTGAATTGCGTCATACCAGACAAGTCATCAAAAAGGAAGGCAGCAACCAGTGTTACGCAAGCTACCGAAACCATAGTTCCGGAATCGCCTGACTTCTTTTCTTCGCCAGAGGTTCACGTTCAAGAAGGAACTGCGGTTGCGAGCAATAATGAGGCAAGAGCAGTCAGCAGGGAGAAGGTGACAACCCAAGCGCTGTTATTCCAAGAAAAAGCAGTGATGAGTGATAAGCCCAATGAGCAGGTGAATTTTTTGCTGATAGTGGAGTTTTTGGATTTTTTCATGTCTTCTAAAATTTGAAGGTCTTTTTGCATGGTAGATCGCCGGCTGTCTGTAAGGAGTTCATGGAATTCATGAAAGGGCACGAAGAACGAATGAGACGAGCAGAAACGGTTGCGAATGAAATTAAGGTCGGACATGACAAGAAAAATCGAAAACTGCTTGGAGAGCTAGATCAAACGGTAATTTTGTCTGTCTTGTGTGGTTGCTTTTTAATAAAAACTTCAGCACTTTTTTAATTTAGGCACAAGACGTTAAAAAAACTTCAACTTTTTTTTTTAATTTAGGCAAAGGACGTTCAGGAAATCTGTCTACTTCAAAAACACGGCTTCCAGAGCATTGACGAGCATCCAGAGTTGATGGTGGCGTATCCTGTACACCGAGTTGACTTTGAGGGCGAAGACTTAATGAAAGCTCACAAAGCCAATGCGCATCCTTCTCAACTGGGTAGATTTTTGAGACGTGTTCTGTTCGGAGAAGATGGTTTAGTGGAGCAAATGATTGACAGTACCCGGTCTGCAAAGCGTTCCGAAGCACCGAGGGATAAAGTCGTGCTTTTTCAAGGTTAACTTGCTTTCGCGTTTTTTCTTTTATAACATAATTCTTAAAATATTTTTGTCTCAGTATTTTGGAAAAAGTTATAGTTGTCCAAGTCCTTGTTCTTAGCTCTGAGAAAATAGAAGAAATCTGATTCTTGTTTAGATGTCGTCATGCAGAAATACCCCCTCACGCCACAACTGGCATATCGCAAAGCTAAGGAAGCTGCCAACCAGGCTGGTCGAGAAAGACTCAGTTATTCTAAAAGGACAGAGATTGATGATGAAGCGGAAATTGCTGCAGTTTCAACCCCTACTGCTCAGTAATTTCGGAGATTGAATTTTAGTAGACCAGTCAATTCTGACCTATTCATTTGTGACTATAGTTTTTAATCTCAGGAAAATTACTTTTAGTTTCTATTATTTTATTGAAAGTTTGCATATGATTTATCAAATTGTCTTCTAATTTTACTTAAATGAGATAGCGGTTGCTTTCATGAGAGGTTTTAATTGTCATTTGATTCCGAACAGTTTTCGATTTTCTTTAGCATTCATCGTTTTAGCATTCATCGGAGATTGAAATTTAGTAGATCAGTCAATTCTGAAGCGTTACATTTGTGATTATAGTTTTTGATCTTAGGATAATTACTTCTAGTTTCGATTATTTTTTTGAAAGTTTGCATATGAGTTATCAAATTGGCTTCTAATTTTACGTAATTGAGATAGCGGTTGCTTTCATGAGAGGTTTTAATTGTCATTTGATTCTGAACAGTTTTCGATTTTCTTTAGGGTTCATCGTTGTGCAGTGATGGCCTTTAGTTTTCGTTTGTTTTCGTGGCTAAAAAATGAAATTATCAAGTATTTCTATAGTTGCAGCGGTTTTTAAAATCAAATTAGTAGATCTCTCTAATCATGAAAACAAAAACTTTTTCAATTTTCAGATTATGGACCAATGTGAAAAGCTTCCACAAAATGAAGGATTTTTGGCCGAGCAGTTTGCGAAGAGGTCGGATAGAACTATTCATGCGTTGTTGACAAATTTATTATCAGCAGACAGCTACAAGAAACTTTTGATCTCTGACAAAAGTTTCAAGAAACTGCATCTTGATATGGAAGAAATTTATAAGTCTTCCTTTTCTTTTGGACTGCGAATTGAACCTGACAATTATGGAGGATATGGCCTGTTCAACCGTAGTGGAAAAGTGGAAAAGTCATTAAGTGTGGAGAAATAAACGTTGCCGTCGGCCTGTTAGCTAAGAAGCCAAAAAATTGTGAAATTGATGACTGGTCTTTGATGGAGGGGGATAAACTGTTAGTTGGAGTGGCAAGATGGGCGAACCATTCATGTGTTGCAAATTGCGACTATTATATGAGTAATGGTTTTCGGGGACGAGTTTGCGTTCGGTTAAGAACTCTTCGTGAAATTATGGACGGCGAGCAGTTAGTTACTTTCTGTAACAATAATTGTTTTGGAGAAAATAATGCTTTGTGTCTCTGTGAACATGAAGCAAAACATGGAAAAGAAGAAGGACAGGGCATTGAGAACCAAGATGAACTTTGCGCTACGACAGCCAAAAGAAAACGAGTGGCAAAACCCAGGATCAAAATTATTGAAAATGATGAACGTAGCTCGTTACTGGTCAATCTCATCAAGTTTTACGATGAAGACTAGAATGTCAGTTTAGAATCAGAGACTAGCTCGTTGCCTCTCACAAATTCAACTGATTCAGATTGGGATTTATCTGACGAAAATTTTGATACTAACAGCAATTTATCTGAATTATCAGTTGCTAGCAGTACAAATTTCGCCGATTTCTTTGGTGAAGACAAAGATTATGAATTTGGATTAGATCTCATCGGCAATTTCCAAAATTCTGGGGACGTTCACGGGACACCAGAAGCTTATGATGAAACAAATGAAATAGTTAGCAGGACAGGTGTCACAAAGACAAATTTAGTGGCTACACTTTTGGCTATTGTTTCGCTGCATAACGCCCCTGATGCACTTTTGAACGATCTGCTGAAGCGAGATCAGCTTATTTTTGGGGGTCAAACAGTTTCGCCTTGGGCTTTCAAGAAACAGTTTGAAGATTTTTGCTCGAAGTATCAGTCCAGCAAACAGACTTCTGAGAACGGTGAGCTAATCTTGTTGAATTTTCGTCCACTACTAATTGTCATTCTTAACGATTCACTTCCTGTCATTTTAATTTATGTTGCAAACAAACCTCAAGAGCAAGATATCTCGATGCCCAAATTTCGTATAGCCGAGAACCGAATCAGCGTCAAGTTAATTGTCAATACTGATGGAGCAACTGTCAGCAAGACACCCGTAACTTCCGCTTGGCCTCTGTTCTTTGCGGTTGCTGACCTTCCTCCAAAAAAAGTGACAACTTTTCAAAAATATTGTCCTCGGAGCGTTGTTTGTGGGAACTGGTTATCCGGACTTTGATGTGGTATTCGAGCATGTGCACAACCAGCTGTCAGTCACAGAGAAAATTCATTTTAATGGAACTGATATAGCTGTCTCTTTTGAACCTATCTTGTTAATTGCGGATCTGATTGCAAAGTCAAAAGTGCTAAAGATGAAGCAATGTAATGGCTACTACGGTTGCTCCTTATGCACTCAGAGAGGCTGCCACATTGGACGAGTTCATAGATATCCTCATGAAGAAGAGTTTGAGATGCGATCGTTTAGTTCCCACATGCTCAATATCCAGGAGCTTGAACGAGGAAGCATTCAGGAGTTAAGAGCTCGGCTTGGTCGGGATTCAGATTGCGAAATAAAAACTCAAGGGGTAAAAGGCCGTAGCAAAGTTTTCAGCGTTATATCAAATTTGCCTCTATCATCTCCAGTTGACCCCATGCATCAACTTTTTCTAGGAGTTGCAAAAGATATACTCCTCTATCACTATGAGACAATGAGATCCGAAGATAAAGATGAAATCAATTCTTTCATCGGAACGCTTGATTTACCGAAGGATTTCAGGAACATGATCAGAAAACTGCATGCTCTCCCCAATTTCAAGGCAAAGGAAGTCAAGTTTTTGTTATTATATTTAGGTCCAATAATTTTTCCTCCGTATTTGTTCGGCGAAAACAGAAAGAGCGATGAAGTTGACCTGAAAAAATTAGTTTTTTCGATCTGCGAACTTTTTGAATCTTCCCGCAATGCGGACTTTTGTGATCAGCTTCTCTGTGAATTTTGTGTGATTATGGCTGAGAAGACGAACAAAATGGGCACGATCAATTTCCATCTCCTGCGGCATCTCGGATGGCAGACGAAAAGTATCGGACCTCTGTATACTGCCTCTGCTGCAATGTTCGAATCCGCCAATAGGCTTCTAATTGCTCCGCTCACCGGAACTGTAAACCAGTGCCAGCTAATGGTTTGGCGTTTTGTTAGAGCAAAAATGTTAATAAAAATGAAACTCAAGGAGGACTGTTTAACCCCAATGCTGGGAGATTTCCTCGAAAAAAGAAGTTCGACGAAACGTACGGCTTCGCAGAAAATTCAGACACCAGATCTTTTCGGAAGCGACGGCCGCAATTAAAACTCTTTTGTCGGTTTTCGGGCGAGTTCGTTTTCTCCTTGGCTGCGTACGGACGAGGATCTGTCGCAGATAAGTATGTTGGTGTTAATTTGGAAGATGAACTTATATCCGGAGAAATTCTTTTTTTTTCGAAGGAGAAATTAGAGGTCTAGTTCTCAGAATGTTCAAAATTGTGAAGACGCTGAAGTTAGTGAAAAATGAAAATCGACAGGTGTTGCCGTTCGGTTTTATCGTAGAAGATAGAGAAGAAAAAATCGAAATTCCCTTGGCTGCCATCAAATTTAAATTTCTTTATTTCAAGTTTCGAGAAACCTATTCGATTACAATGTTAAATCATTATGAACACAACTAGTGAATTTATAGATTTGTAAACTGGTAAAATTGCTTCTGTGTTAGCTCTAGACTTTCGTTTCTCATTCTTTGTTCAGCTCATTTGAAAGTTATTTCTTTCAAAGTTTTGTCCTTGTTATAGACGTTTTCCACTTACAAGTTGAATTTATATTGCGAATTTTAAAAATAGTTCTTTTTCATCGGGTCAAGGAGTTGTCCAAATCCAACCAAACATTTTATAGAGTGTCCCCTTCGTAGGTAGAGTGTAAAACAAAAAAAGTTTTGTATAGCTTGCCTAGGAAAAAAGTTAGTATTTCATACGGAAATTTCGACTTATTCGCTTATTCTATTTTTAAAAATATAGAAATTTTATCGGATCAAGGAGTTGAGCAAATCGAAGCAAACTCGGTATGGAGTATCCCATGTATACCTAGAGCGTAAAACAAAAAGAGTTTTTGGTATAGCTTTGCTCGAAAAAAAGTTCATATTTCAATCGGAAATATCGATTTATTCGCTTATTATACGCTTATTCTATTTTCAAAAATATAGAAATTTTATCGGGGCAAGGAGTTGTCCAAATTGGAGCAAACTTGGTATGGACTATCCCATGTGTACCTAGAGCGTAAAACAGAAGAATTTTTTGGTATAGCTTGCCTAGGAATATCAATAACGAATTTCAAAAATAGGTCTTTTTCATTGGGTCAAGGAGTTGTTCAAAGTGAACCAAACTTGGAATAGAGTATCCCCTTTGTAGGTAGATTGTAAAACGAAAAAAATTTTTGGCATAGCTTGCCTAGGAAAAAAGTTAGTTTTTCGTACGGAAATTTGCTATTATTTGAAATAAATAATTTTAAAAATAGGTCTTTTTGATTAGGTCATAGAGTTGTCCAAACTGAACCAAATTTGGTATGGAGTATCCCAGTTCTACCTAGAGCGTAAAACAAAAAGAATTTTTGGTATAGCTTTGCTAGAAAAAAAGTTCATATTTCAATCGGAAATATCGACTTAATTGCTTAATATTCGCTTATTCTATTTTCAAAAATGTAGAAATTTTATCGGATCAAGGAGTTGTCCAAATCGAACCAAACTTGGTATAGAGTATCCCCTTTGTAGGTAGATTGTAAAACAAAAAAAAAATTTTGGCATAGCTCGCCTAGGAAAAAAGTTAGTTTTTCGTACGGAAATTTGCTATTATTTCAAATAAATAATTTTAAAAATAGGTCTTTTTGATTAGGTCATAGAGTTGTCCAAACTGAACCAAATTTGGTATGGAGTATCCCAGTTCTACCGAGAGCGTAAAACAAAAAGAATTTTTGGTATAGCTTTGCTAGAAAAAAGTTCATATTTCAATCGGAAATATCGACTTATTTGCTTATTATTCGCTTATTCTATTTTCAAAAATATAGAAATTTTATCGGATCAAGGAGTTGTCCAAATCAAACCAAACATTTTATAGAGTGTCCCCTTCGTAGGTAGAGTGTAAAACAAAAAAAGTTTTGTATAGCTTGCCTAGGAAAAAAGTTAGTATTTCATACGGAAATTTCGACTTATTCGCTTATTCTATTTTTAAAAATATAGAAATTTTATCGGATCAAGGAGTTGTGCAAATCGAAGCAAACTCGGTATGGAGTATCCCATGTATACCTAGAGCGTAAAACAAAAAGAGTTTTTGGTATAGCTTTGCTCGAAAAAAAGTTCATATTTCAATCGGAAATATCGATTTATTCGCTTATTATACGCTTATTCTATTTTCAAAAATATAGAAATTTTATCGGGGCAAGGAGTTGTCCAAATTGGAGCAAACTTGGTATGGACTATCCCATGTGTACCTAGAGCGTAAAACAGAAGAATTTTTGGGTATAGCTTGCCTAGGAATATCAATAACGAATTTCAAAAATAGGTCTTTTTCATTGGGTCAAGGAGTTGTTCAAAGTGAACCAAACTTGGAATAGAGTATCCCCTTTGTAGGTAGATTGTAAAACGAAAAAAATTTTTGGCATAGCTTGCCTAGGAAAAAAGTTAGTTTTTCGTACGGAAATTTGCTATTATTTGAAATAAATAATTTAAAAAATAGGTCTTTTTGATTAGGTCATAGAGTTGTCCAAACTGAACCAAATTTGGTATGGAGTATCCCAGTTCTACCTAGAGCGTAAAACAAAAAGAATTTTTGGTATAGCTTTGCTAGAAAAAAAGTTCATATTTCAATCGGAAATATCGACTTAATTGCTTAATATTCGCTTATTCTATTTTCAAAAATGTAGAAATTTTATCGGATCAAGGAGTTGTCCAAATCGAACCAAACTTGTTATAGAGTATCCCCTTTGTAGGTAGATTGTAAAACAAAAAAAATTTTTGGCATAGCTTGCCTAGGAAAAAAGTTAGTTTTTCGTACGGAAATTTGCTATTATTTCAAATAAATAATTTTAAAAATAGGTCTTTTTGATTAGGTCATAGAGTTGTCCAAACTGAACCAAATTTGGTATGGAGTATCCCAGTTCTACCGAGAGCGTAAAACAAAAAGAATTTTTGGTATAGCTTTGCTAGAAAAAAGTTCATATTTCAATCGGAAATATCGACTTATTTGCTTATTATTCGCTTATTCTATTTTCAAAAATATAGAAATTTTATCGGATCAAGGAGTTGTCCAAATCAAACCAAACTTGGCATAGAGTATTCCCTTTGTAGGTAGATTGTAAAACAAAAAAAAATTTTGGCATAGCTTGCCTAGGAAAAAAGTTAGTTTTTCGTACGGAAATTTGCTATTATTTCAAATAAATAATTTTAAAAATAGGTCTTTTTGATTAGGTCATAGAGTTGTCCAAACTGAACCAAATTTGGTATGGAGTATCCCAGTTCTACCTACAGCGTAAAACAAAAAGAATTTTTGGTATAGCTTTGCTAGAAAAAAAGTTCAGATTTCAATCGGAAATATCGACTTATTTGCTTATTATTCGCTTATTCTATTTTCAAAAATATAGAAATTTTATTGGATCAAGGAGTTGTCCAAATCGAACCAAACTTGATATAGAGTATCCCCTTTGTAGGTAGATTGTAAAACAAAAAAAATTTTTGGCATAGCTTGCCTAGGAAAAAAGTTAGTTTTTCGTACGGAAATTTGCTATTATTTCAAATAAATTATTTTAAAAATAGGTGTTTTTGATTAGGTCATAGAGTTGTCCAAACTGAACCAAATTTGGTATGGAGTATCCCAGTTCTACCTAGAGCGTAAAACAAAAAGAATTTTTGGTATAGCTTTGCTAGAAAAAGTTCATATTTCAATCGGAAATATCGACTTATTTGCTTATTATACGCTTATTCTATTTTCAAAAGTATAGAAATTTTATCGGATCAAGGAGTTGTCCAAATCGAACCAAACTCCGTATGGACTATCCCATAGGTACCTAGAGCGTAAAACAGAAAAAAAAATTTGGTATAGCTTGCCTAGCAAAAAAGTTAGTATTTCGTACGGAAATTTGCTAATATTTCAAATAAATAATTTTAAAAATAGGTCTTTTTGATTAGGTCATAGAGTTGTCCAAACTGAACCAAATTTGGTATGGAGTATCCCTGTTCTACCTACAGCGTAAAAGAAAAAGAATTTTTGGTATAGCTTTGCTAGAAAAAAATGTTCATATTTCAATCGGAAATATCGACTTATTTGCTTATTATACGCTTATTCTATTTTCAAAAGTACAGAAATTTTATCGGATCAAGGGGTTGTCCAAATCGAACCAAACTCCGTATGGACTATCCCATGTGTACCTAGAGCGTAAAACAGAAAAAATTTTTGGGATAGCTTGCCTAGGAAAAAAGTTAGTATTTCGTACGGAAATTTGCTATTATTTCAAATAAATAATTTTAAAAATAGGTCTTTTTGATTAGGTCATAGAGTTGTCCAAACTGAACCAAAATTGGTATGGAGTATCCCAGGTCTAATTAGAGCGTAAAACAAGAAGAATTTTTGGTATAGCTTTGCTAGAAAAAAAGTTCGTATTTCAATCGGAAATATCGACTTATTTGCTTATTATACGCTTATTCTATTTTCAAAAGTATAGAAATTTTATCGGGTCAAGGAGTTGTCCAAATTGAACCAATTTTGGTATAGATTATCCCCCTTGTAGGTAGAGTGTAAAACAAAAAGAATTTTTGGTGTAGCTTGCCTAGGAAAAAAAGTTAGTATTTCGTACGGAAATTTGCTATTATTTCAAATAAATAATTTTAAAAATAGGTCTTTTTGATTAGGTCATAGAGTTGTCCAAACTGAACCAAATTTGGTATGGAGTATCCCAGTTCTACCTAGATCGTAAAACGAAAAGAATTTTTGGTATAGCTTTGCTAGAAAAAAAGTTCATATTTCAATCGGAAATATCGACTTATTTGCTTATTATACGCTTATTCTATTTTCAAAATTATAGAAATTTTATCGGATCAAGGGGTTGTCCAAATCGAACCAAACTCCGTATGGACTATCCCATGTGTACCTAGAGCGTAAAACAGAAAAAATTTTTGGGATAGCTTGCCTAGGAAAAAAGTTAGTATTTCGTACGGAAATTTGCTATTATTTCAAATAAATAATTTTAAAAATAGGTCTTTTTGATTAGGTCATAGAGTTGTCCAAACTGAACCAAAATTGGTATGGAGTATCCCAGGTCTAATTAGAGCGTAAAACAAGAAGAATTTTTGGTATAGCTTTGCTAGAAAAAAAGTTCGTATTTCAATCGGAAATATCGACTTATTTGCTTATTATACGCTTATTCTATTTTCAAAAGTATAGAAATTTTATCGGGTCAAGGAGTTGTCCAAATTGAACCAATTTTGGTATAGATTATCCCCCTTGTAGGTAGAGTGTAAAACAAAAAGAATTTTTGGTGTAGCTCGCCTAGGAAAAAAAGTTAGTATTTCGTACGGAAATTTGCTATTATTTCAAATAAATAATTTTAAAAATAGGTCTTTTTGATTAGGTCATAGAGTTGTCCAAACTGAACCAAATTTGGTATGGAGTATCCCAGTTCTACCTAGAGCGTTAAACGAAAAGAATTTTTGGTATAGCTTTGCTAGAAAAAAGTTCAAATTTCAATCGGAAATATCGACTTATTTGCTTATTATACGCTTATTCTATTTTCAAAAGTATAGAAATTTTATCGGATCAAGGAGTTGTCCAAATCGAACCAAACTCCGTATGGACTATCCCATGTGTACCTAGAGCGTAAAACAGAAAAAGTTTTTGGGATAGCTTGCCTAGGAAAAAAGTTAGTATTTCGTACGGAAATTTGCTATTATTTCAAATAAATAATTTTAAAAATAGGTCTTTTTGATTAGGTCATAGAGTTGTCCAAACTGAACCAAATTTGGTATGGAGTATCCCAGGTCTAATTAGAGCGTAAAACAAGAAGAATTTTTGTGGTATAGCTTTGCTAGAAAAAAAGTTCGTATTTCAATCGGAAATATCGACTTATTCGCTTACGCTTATTCTATTTTCAAAAATATAGAAATTTCATCGGGTCAAGGAGTTGTCCAAATTGAACCAATTTTGGTATAGAGTATCCCCTTTGTAGGTAGAGTGTAAAACAAAAAGAATTTTTGGTGTAGCTTGCCTAGGAAAAAAGTTAGTTTTTCATACGGAAATTTCGACCTTTTCGCTTAGGATTATTCTATTTTCAAAAATATAGAAATTTCATCGGGTCAAGGAGTTGTCCAAATTGAACCAAACTTGGTTTTGGGTATCCCCTTTGAAGGTAGAGTGTAAAACAAAAAGAATTTTTGCAAAAGCTTGTCTAGAAAAAAGTTTGTATTTCGATCGGAAATATCTACTTATTCGCTTATTCGATTTTCAAAAATATAGAAATTTCATCGAGTCAAGGAGTTGTCCAAATTGAACCAAACTTGGTATGGAGTATCCCATGTGTACTTAGAGTGTAAAGCAAAAAAATTTTTGGTATAGCTTGCCTAGGAAAAGAGTTAGTTTTCCATACGGAAATTTCGACTTATTCGCTTATTCTATTTTCAAAATTATAGAAATTTTATCGGATCTAGGAGTCGTCCACATTGAACCAAACTTGGTATGGAGTATCCCATGTGTGTCTAGAGTGTAAAGCGAAAAGAATTTTTGGTATAGCTTGCCTAGGAAAAAAGTTAATTTTTCATACGGAAATTTCGACTCATTCGCTTATTCTATTTTCAAAAATATAGAAATTTTTATCGGATCAAGGAGTCGTCCACATTGAACCAAACTTGGTATGGAGTATCCCATGTGTGTCTAGAGTGTAAAGCGAAAAGAATTTTTGGTATAGCTTGCCTAGGAAAAAAGTTAGTTTTTCATACGGAAATTTCGACTTATTCGCTTATTCTATTTTCAAAAATATAGAAATTTCATCGCTCAACGAGTTGTCCAAAGTGAACCAAACTTGGTATGGAGTATTCCATGTGTACCTAGAGTGTAAAGCGAAAAGAATTTTTGGTATAGCTTGCTTAGGAAAAAAAGTCAGTTTCTCATACGGAAATTTCGACTTATTCGCTTATTCTATTTTCAAAAATATAGAAATTTCATCGGATCAAGGAGTTGTCCAAATTGAACCAAACTTGGTATGGAGTATCCCATGTGTACCTAGAGTGTAAAACAAAAAGAATTTTTGGTATAGCTTGCCTAGGAAAAAAGTTAGTTTTTCATACGGAAATTTCGACTTATTCGCTTATTATACGCTTATTCTATTTTCAAAAATATCGAAATTTCATCGGATCAAGGAGTTGTCCAAATTGAAGCAAACTTGGTATGGAGTATCCCATGTGTATCTAGAGTGTAAAGCAAAAAGAATTTTTGATATAGCTTGTCTAGAAAAAAAAGTTAGTTTTGCGTACGGTTTTTTTGAAAAAAATATAGAGTTAAAAATGGGTGGGACGCCTTTCGGGCGTCAAGATTTTTCGGTGCTCTCCCTCCCCCCTCCCCTCTTTCTTTCGCCCCTGTTTTCGTCTCTCGCTCGTGTCTCGCGTTCTCTCGCTATCGTCTCATGTTCTCTCGCTCGTCTCGCGTTCTCTCGCTCGTCTCTCGCGTTGTCTCGCGTTCTCTCGCTCGTCTCTCCCGTTGTCTCGCTCGTCTCTCGCTTCGGTCTTTTGATTTGAGTCTATGATTTGTGTTTATGATGTATCATATATGTTTATGTTGATTTCAGCTTTCTTGAATGAGTGTCAAAAAAAGTCTTAATGATAAAAAAGTCTTATTAGAGGTTCATTTTATTCTTAATACTGATAGTTAGACACCTTGAATTTTGCTCACCATAGCAAAAAAAGGCATGTCTCCTATTAGTAGAAAGATGTTCATGTACCTCACGTAAAAAAGACTTTATATGTGGATTTGTGGACTGATGGAACCCTCTGGCGTCTTCATCTTCAATGGGCATCTACAAGCATAAAAGGTTAGTTTTTTGTCTGATCATGAACGCACGAATAGTCTGGCGAACGCACGAAAGACTGATCATGAACGCACGAAAGTCTGGACATGAACGCGCTTAAGTCTGATGAACGCACAAAAAAATTGTGCGTTCATCAGAACTTTAGTGCGTTCATGTCCAGACTTTCGTCCGTTCATGATCAGACTTTCGTGCGTTCACCAGACTATTCGTGCGTTCATGATCAGTTTTCGTGCGTTCACCAGACTATTCGTGCGTTCATGATCAGACTTTCGTGCGTTCACCAGACTTTTCGTGCGTTCATGATCAGACTTTCGCGCGTTCACCAGACTATTCGTGCGTTCATGATCAGACTTTCGAGCGTTCACCAGACTATTCGTGCGTTCATGATCAGACTTTCGTGCGTTCACCAGACTATTCGTGCGTTCATGATCAGATTTTCGTGCGTTCACCAGACTATTCGTGCGTTCATGATCAGACTTTCGTGCGTTCACCAGACTATTCGTGCGTTCATGATCAGACTTTCGTGCGTTCACCAGACTATTCGTGCGTTCATGATCAGACTTTCGTGCGTTTTTCCTTGTTTCCAGACCATGTAAATTTGAACGCACGACAGCCCCGTCGTGCGTTCATCTGGGTCTGGACATATCGACTTTCCATCTGGGACCTCAACCTGGGTACTCCAAACTAAAAAAGAGCTGTAATTAAAATTGAGACCATTGTTCTATGTTAGAGTTACAAGTTAGAAAATGCTGGCAAAATGATGAGCGTGACGCTGTCTGTTGCCAAAAAACACTCTGTTATATGTCAGCACAAATGATGTTACTCAGAAAAAAGCTCTAATGACAACAATTAGAAGGACATGGTTTATAATCTAGGTCATTCTAAGGCAAACCCGATGTGGGCTCCTTTTACAGCCTTAAGGTATAAAGATCTAGGGCTACTAATTTCCGCGCGCGAAGTAGACTTACCTATATCTCTAAGACTAACCTACTCTGTAAAACACTGAGAGTAAACTTCTATTATTATGTTGGTTAAGAAGTATAGCACCGGAGTCAATGGTGTACACATGGTGTATCTAACTAAAAGACTGACTATAGTTAGTTCAGTTCTCTCTATAAAAAAGAGAATAGTGTCTTCTCAGTGTCTGATTGGTTGAAGGTGCACATTCAGTATTTTCACTGCTACATCCATCCGGGGTTGAGAGTTTCAAATCCGAATCTGTGAAATGTAGCAGAAATACGTTGAATGTGTCATCCTCGTTGAAAAGTAGGGCCGAGTGAGTGATGAGTTGTGTCCTCTCTGAAGTGGATTGTGACTTGTATTGTCGTTTGAAGTCCCTGTCAGTGAAGAAGTGACTAGTGTCGTCAGTGAAGAGGTTTGTCATGTGAAACCAGTAAGGGTGCCAGTTACAGGGTGTGCTGGCCAGTCTCACTCCCGTTGAGAGTATGCCCAACTGCTCTCACTGTCCTGTAGAGGATTTATTCCCAGTTGGAGGATCGCTTGTAGTCCGTAGTCTCTGTCTGGTTTGCACGAGGAGATTTCCGTTTATCTCCACCTGGTACAAGGTTTTTGAACTAGTCGGATTTACCAGCTTAGCGTCTGGTGGAAATCCATCATTTATCTACTGTGTGAGCTACTTTTTCTATTAAATATATTAGTGAAATTTAATACCTTCTTTTGTAAGTCCCGACCGGGGAGAAGAAGAAAATGACTGATCCTAATCTTCAGTCTTGTGGGAGATATATGGAGAGATATATTCTGTAGAAAGGAAAAAACTAAGAGAATAAAGAAAGAGAACAGAAGAAAGAAAAATAGGTTTAGGTGAGTTTTTTGAGATCAGTGAGTCTTGTTTTGTGAGTCTGTGAGCCCAAGTTGGTGCTGTAGGTCTGCTGCCTACGTCTGGTACTCGAACTCGAAATCGGGAGCCCGATTGTCTGGATCACGGAAGAAGGCGCTGAGTTCCGGATCACGTGCCAGACAAGCAGCAATGGCACGGGGTTACAGATCAGCGTTAAAGTGTGGTTGTAACGCAAGAAGGTGATTGAAGATCTGTATTTCTTCTTGTGAGGGCTGTCGATTGTCGAGTTCATCGGCCATCCAGTCTCTCTAGAGGAGGTTGAAAGTGTGGCCATAGGTACACTTCGTGGCGCCTCCTTCTACACTTTGTAGATATTTGATTGGGACGAGGATGGGGCGATTAGTCTTGGCATAGAGTGGAGAAAAGATGAAATAGTTTCTATTAGGGTCAAAATTACGGAGGGTGCCTTCAAGAGTTGGGTTGAAATATGTAGCTGAAGTTAATATAATATGGTGAAGTCAGCTTTGTGTTAGTATACTGAAGACGCGATTTCATGTGGATGATGGGGTTGGTGTGTTGAAAATGATGCTGCAAAAACAATTAGTTGTGCATCGTGTGAAGCATTTTCACCCGATTAACATTGTGAGTGGTGTTATTTACATCCATCTGTGTGGGATGTAAAAAACCAAATTGTAGATAGAAGGGGTCGTATTTAGCATTTATTTTGTAGGGTGCAGTGTCGCGAGTAAAGAATGTTTTAAGGTAATCGTTGGGCGATCTTTAAATGCAAATAAGTACTTTGGCAGATGCCAAAATCGTTCCGTGAACCGAAGATTTAGGGGGAAGTTTAGGCATTCAAGATGCAGGTCCTTGTCCCATCCCTCATGGCCATATTCCTTCTCCAATTGTCCAGGAGAACAGGAACTGGCTGTTGGTTTCAGCGTGTGCTGAGGCGGGGTGGAGGTAAAACTGATTCTCTCTGGCACATGTATACCCTGGATGGTATTAATGCCGAGAGGGTTTGTAAACTCGTGGAATCTGAAATTTGGTCCTTGTGACCTGTGTGGAATGCCGTGTGTTGGTGCGAAAGGGTTAGGCCTTCTGCGAGAAGATGAGGGCTGTGGGCCTCGTGAAGGGCTCGCTGAGTGACGAGCTGGCGATTGGGAAACCTGTATCGGTGAGGAGCGAACGGGATATATTTCGTGTGCTATTGCCCGTGCGCGCCTCTTAGGTGAGGGTTCAGCACGGGTAGTTGTCGGTTGACGTGGGTCGGTTGTAGGGGGTCGGCTGAGGGAAAGATTGTTGAGGCCTTAGTGGTGGTAGAGCCGGGCCGTACCTCGGTGAGGCTACCGGCGGGCGTTGTGTATGCGGTGTTGGCATCACTGGCGGTGGGTAAACCAGTGGCTGTGATCGTGCTCGTGCTCCACGGATCCTACCAGAGTACGCCAAATTGGGGACAACCGTCTCTGGTGTGGAGTGACCTGACTGTTCCGCTGTGGGCACTTCATCAGCCCAGGATGGAATGTTCGTAGGCTGGATTGGTGGTTGTGCTTTGGATGCTGCTTTGTTCGCAGTAGAAAAGAGTGGAGGTGGCTGCGGCACCTGGTTGGTTCCCTGGACGAGTAGCTCTTGTGACGAGCTTTGCAGTCCTGTAGGGACTGAGGGTGAGCTCGTGTCACTGTCGATGTACAGGTGAAGTTCACCCGAGCTCGAAGAAGAAGTGGCGGGTGAAGGCAGTTGGTTCACCCGCGCAAAATTGGCTGTGTCCACAGACTGTGGCTATGGGGAAGATTGCACCATCGTGAAGAGGGCGGGTGTTTGCTTTTTGCAAACTGGTTCGGTTACTGTTGGTGCCAGCTCCAATGGAGTGAGGGGTGATGGCAGAATGTCATCAACCTCCAGCATGATGAGGTCATATGATGTAGGATCGACATTTCGGGGGATTGGTGAGCCTCCTTCTTGGTGGGTAGGAACTGCAGTGGAGTTACTAAAACAGAAGTGTGTTAAAGACGAGTACTCGGGAGGTTAAGGAAAAGTTCCTCCGGAATTTCCTGGTAGTCAGGATCTTTATCAAGAGAGTCGCGTGAAAGAGAAATTCCACGCGAGCGTGTACGCTTATTAGGTTGAAAAGTGTGTAGTTGTAACGATTGAAAATCTGGTTTCCTACGAGAATCAATTGCTGTTTAATAGCATTGATAAATAGAAGCTGGTAGAGTGGAGGTATGCCGTTTATTTGAGTTGTTGTGTGCAGGAGAGGAGAATTTTTTATAGAAATTTTCAAACTTTTTGTGTAATAAATTCAATTCATGTTGAGAGTGTGGAGTGCAACTGTCGATTGAGTGTCTACGTCGTTTTTTAGGTGAAGGTGGTTTATAATGTGTGGAATCGGATTGTAGCACATGGAATATTGTTTGTGAGAATACTCCAAAAAATCCAGAGGTTATAATTTTAGCCAATGTGATATTGGATCCTAAAAGTGATATTAGATTATAGGTGTTAAATGCGCTGCAAAATAGGCCGAAAAAGCACTGTAAAAAATTAAAAACAGTCCATATTATGGCCATTTCTTTTAATACGTACCAAGGGTATCCAAAGGTTCCTATGAAGGATTCTTTTAAATAGTTGCCGTTAATCAAGTCACGCCAATCAAGTCGGCGGAGGGTGAATTCTTTGCCGTTAATAAAGAGTATGTTAAAATAATCATTATATTCTGTGCGTAATTGTGAGAACTCTGCTTGTAATTGTGCTTGTTTTGCAAGATCTGCAAAAATTACTGCGCGTGCTACTTCAAATTTTTCCACTGCTTCGTCAGCTAATTGAATAAATTTCGTCTTATCTATTGGTTTAGTCCAGTCGTGTTGACTGTAGATTCCAAGTTGTTGCGCGGTAATATCAACGTGGGTAAGTGGTTTTCAACTTCGTTAGGCGTGAAAATTTTAACGGGGTTTCGCGCCTTAATTGGATAGGGTGTTAAGCGATATGTGCCATTGCCGTCTGCGTCGAGTGAGATTTGTTGATCAAATTTTTCGGATTTACATGGTGCTTTAATCGACCAGGGGAAAGTCATACGGATGACTTGGTCTGCGAGTTGTAATCAATTTTGATAGTATGTAGGAATACGTTCGAAACACTGATTTTCTAATACATAAAGGGGTGATAAAACAACTTTACATTGGAAGAATGAAATTACAATTTGACTTTTATGTATAGCGAATGTGTGTCGCTATCCTGTAATTATATAACCAACTAAAGGAAGTTTCTGTGTGAGTAAAATGAAAGCGGTTTGTTTCAAGTCGCGGTCTCAGTCGCAAAATTTCTTATAAACACTCAAGCTTGTTAGATCCATTTCGAGCAAGACTTGACTGATCATGTAATCAAGCTTTGCATTGATTTGGACATTAGGGTGAACAGCGCCAAACCAATTTTATTTTCTAAATAACTCGTTTTTTTTCTGATTTGTGATATAATTGTGATTCTTGTGGAATAACATATCCATCACGGATATTTGCGTCTGTGTAAGCTGTTAAAGAGGGTGGTCCGTCAGTTACTGTGATCTCTGTGTTATCAAAGTCGGGTGACTGTTTTCCTGCGACAAAATTAAAACCTTCTTTGTATTGTATAAAAACGTCTTGGTATTGGGTGGCATAATATGGGCGGTCTTCATTACATTTGTAGAAAGCTTTTGTGAGAACCTCGAAACGAGAAAGTGCGGATTCATAATAAAGGTGTTTTTGAAAACGACTTGAATACATGTGTGCATTGTGTTTATGACCAGAATTGGTTTCATTATTTTCGAGTGTTACAATGAAGTATCTTCAATGATGATATTCCAACATCAAAAATACGGCAGTGGTTTTCGGGTTCCCAAATTACTGTGGCTTTAATAGCGTGATTTGGAGGGCATTGACCTCGTTCTAGATCACACTTTATGCGAACTTTGCCATAGTACATGTGTTCTGAGGCAACATCGATAGTGAGAGTGATGTTAGTTAATTGGAGTGACCATCCTAGTGTGTGGACGACATGATAATCGTTT
Source organism: Convolutriloba macropyga (assembly GCF_964194025.1). Classification (NCBI taxonomy): domain Eukaryota; kingdom Metazoa; phylum Xenacoelomorpha; order Acoela; family Convolutidae; genus Convolutriloba; species Convolutriloba macropyga. Next base: position 63,376,131 of record NC_134471.1, read on the forward strand.
TCTGGGTCTTTACCGGGACTGTTAGCCCAGGGATTATCTGCGGCATTAGGAATCCAGTTATGATCCCGTAGGTTATAAACCATGCTACCGTGTTGGAAAGAAAGGGGTCTATAACGATCTAAACGAAAACGACATTGTTTTTCTTCTATATTACTTTGCCAGCGGGGGGTCGTCTAGTACGTCGAATTGTATCATTTGAGGGCGATAGGGGTTTTTACTTATAAGACCAACGCGTGCAAGTTCTCGACGAGCTTCAATTTCTCTTGGAAAGAAAGGTCGTTCCATTATATTAACATACCGATTATTGTGATCAAACCGAAAACCTCTTTTGAGTGCGATTTTGTGACAAAAGCTTTCCTTATCGCTAAGTTTAGCTAAGTTTGGCGTAAGCGCATATTTTAGTGTTCTGATTTGTGAAAAAATTTGAACTTGGGCGGGGAGGATTTTAAAATCGGCCGGCTTAATTTTACATTCGCCAATTTTTTTGAGTTTACAATATTGAATATTTGTGATATGCTTTGGTGAACAATCATAGTGCGTGACGACAAGATATTGTATGCCTGTTTTAGTTGTAGAAATGTTATGTTGGTCAACTTTAATTGGTTGTTTTATTGGAAGCGGACATGGAAGGAATAAATTAAGTAATATGAGAGTCAAATTTGTAGTGGACATGTGTAGGAAAGTCCAGAGTGTGGATTATAGAAGACAAAATAGCCTGCGTTTATTTGTGTGTCTATCAAATTTGTAGTGTATTTCTTGACAAATGAAGGGTGATGGATTTGTTTTAACTCAAAAGACAGGTGGTTCTGCAGCTTGTGGGTGAAAGATAAGTTTGTCTTGTTCAACAATTATTTCAACAGAGAATGTGACTTTTGGTTGTTTTAATAATTGGTGAGCTCTTTGTTTTTGAACTGGTGTTATTTTATAATATTTAGAGATTCTTTGTTTAGCCTAATTATGCAATTTTTCTCCGTTGTTATGGTCTCCAAAGAAGGCGGATGGGGGGACAATAAAATTGGGATCTAATTTTAGTGGTAGATTTGGATAAGGTCGTGTCGTGTCGGGTTGTTTCCCAATACAGTGATGAGAATGTTGATCGGAATCTGGAGTCGGTGAATTTGAGCTTATAGTGATAATGGGTGGTGTACCCGGAAAACTGGGTGGTAGTCAGCTTTGAAATGACGGTGATGAATTGACTATACCAAAAGAGTGGTTCCAGTGTGCTTGTGATAACAAGCGTTCAAATTTAGTTATTTGTCCTTGTGGCGGATTAAAAGGATTATTTACGATTTGTGATGCAGTAGGTTAAGAAAATTGAGAACTATTTGGATCAGAATTAGAATTGTCAGAAAGTAGGCTGATATCATATGTGGTATTGTTTGAGACAGTGTGAATTGGCGCAGTGACAGTGTGAATTGGCTGTGGCAATTCTGAGCAGAGTTTTATCGGTGTTTGCAAAAATTTTTGGTTGGGTGGAGAACTGTGGAGTGTTTGAATAATTAAGTAATTCAGGTTGTGATGCTCGTGGAGGAGCTGGTTTAGGTGTGGGTGGAGGAGTGTCGTATTTGGAAGAAAACCAGAGCGTGCCAATAAAGTCTGTGCAGTTGTTTGTTGCTGTTGTTGTGCTTGCGTTTGGTGTATTTGCGTTTGACTTTGATTGGGGTTATCGGATTACCGATTGTGGGGTAAATTGGTGGGAGTGTCCAGTAGGACTAGGTCTATCTGTAGATTTGGCAGTAGTAAAAGATTGAGTATGGGTGTTCCTCGGTTTCTTTTATTTGTGGTTTTTTATTAAAGAGTTTAATTGATGACTTTTTGGGTGTTGATTGTTTAGTTGCTTCGCTGAATGAGCAACTGGCGATTCTGAGACGGGGGAAGCACTTGGGTTAGTGTTTGATTGTTGATTAGAGGACGCAATTGTGACAATAATTTTTAGCCAACAGTGGGCCAATTATCGCAATCATAAAACTTATAGTCAGTAGAGGTGGGGATAACAATTATTAAGAGATTTAAAGTGGGTACACTTACAAGGATTGCTGCGCAGGGTGATTCTGGTGGGATGGCATTATGGAGATAGATGAGATCTCAAAAATCAGCAGAGAAAACTGTTAATTTTTCAGCAATTGTATAATCTTTTCGTTCAAATGAAAAGATAACATGCGGATATGTAATTCTATATGGTGGGTTGTTGTTGTTGTTTGACAATTTTTTGATATTGTTCATCCAATCTTAGGAGTTCCTTAATGTATTTAATATCATATGAGGCTGGAATAGCGTCAAGATAAACAGTGTAGACAATATCTGTATATAGAATTTGAGAGAGTTTATTTGCTGCTTGTGGTGGGAAAATAGGAAGATAGAAAAGAGCGATGTGTTCGTTATTAAAATCTCTAATATAAAAAACCCATTCACAACAAGTCCGTGAATATAGAATCTGATCAAGGTTATAGAAATATCTTGAAAACGGACCTGTCTAGGTTTAAAATTTTGGATATATCTAAAAGTATCAGCGTAGGGTGTTCTTTTAAACAATACTTCTAGTCTGTGTTGAGAAATTATGTGCATACCTGATAAAGTTTAGCCGAGGAGAATTCTTTCAGTACTGTGAGACTGAAAGTTGTGATTTGAGTGTTGTTGTTGTTGTTGCTTCCGTGAGCAGATTTTTGAGAGCTTTCTGTGAGCTGTCACTGAAGTCAAAGGAGTTAAAAGTTCTGGAAGGATAAAGAACTGTACTGTGAGACAGTTCTTTCTTGTTAAAGAGAGAAGAAGTAAGGAGTAAAAATTACTTAGAAAGTGAGAAATTTTCTAAGTTGAGATTTAGAAGAGTGAAGAAGAGGGTTTTAGTAGTAGATTATTAAATAGTGTTGAAAGAAAAGAGAGAAGAGGAAGTTTCAAGAGCGGTGGACTGAAAAGTGATTTTAGACGATATGATTTTGCTTGACCACGACTTTTTAGTCGGGTAAAAAAATGTTACCGAAACAAATCTTGGGACATAAAGGAGATTAGGGAATTGTTCCCGGACCGAGCTGTGGGTCGGTTATTAACTTAATTATTAGTTAATTTCCTTTTTATTATTATCGTGGGGAATGGCCTGTAATTCCCTTCTTTTCTTTTCCTGATGGAGGGAGTTTTGTGGTTCTGCTAGGGTAGCAGGTGAAGAGATAGTCCGGGTACTTTGTTTACTGGGCTAAGGGGTTTGATTAACTTTCACAGTGAAAGTAATTGTATAACAGGGGAGAGGGGTGAAAGAACTATCAGAATTATTCCTCTTGTATAAGAAAACGAGGGAATTGTATTTTTATCTGTAGTATATTTAGTAGCAATTTAGCGTGTTATGATAAACTGTATTCGGCTATTTGAAGCGAGAAGAGTGATCTAACATTTGTTCTATTCGTGAAGTGTGAATGGTTTTAAGTGTGCGGTGTTCGTGAAGCCGAAAATTTTGATTGTGGTATAAAGACTCTATAGTCCTTTATTGGTTGTCGTCGAAGACGACTGTTTCTTGTAGTGTAATTTTCGAAAGTGTGTTTGGGTATTTCAGACGGTTTACTAGGTAGATGGGGGGAAAGTCATCTGCGGATGGTACCTTTCAATTGTCTAGACTGAACGAGACAGTCTTCGACTTGGTAACTGGTGGCTTTTTTGGATGGAGTTTTAAAAGTGAATTATCCGAGAAGTATTTCTCCATTTGTTCTTCAACGAAGAGTTCTTTGGAGTAATATGGTACTATAATACTCCTATTACGGGTGATTTGTTTACCAGAGAAATCTTCTAGTTTATACGTGACCAATGTAGGAGTATCTATTATTTTATAGGGTCCAATTTTTTGTGGTTGGATCTTTTTAGATACTCCAATTTGTGTGGTTTTATTTACTACTAAAACATAAGTGTTTAATTTGATGGGTTTTGCTGTTCCAGAGCGGCGATTTGTAAATGTGCGTAAAGGTTTCTTTTGGTTTAAATAATTATGTACTTCATTAAAAATTTCCGAGTGTATCTTTTTACGATTAAGAAACCAGTGTGCAAAGGTTCCTTTCTGTAACCTTTTAATTTGCGGGTGATGACCTAAGTGGTCGGTATGTGTATGATTAGGTACTGAAATACAAGGTGAATTTTTTGTAGCTTGACAGTTTCCTAAGCTATCTGCAGTGAAAGATATATCGAACAGTATGGGTTCCTTTGGTTTTTGACCCAAAACAAGTTCATATGGTGAAAGGTTCATTTTGGTCCTGACTTGTGAATTGAATGCAAACGGAAAGACTTTCACTTTGTGTGACCACATGTCATATTGTGATTCTAAGACTGTTCGAAGAAATGTGTTTAATTGGCGATTACTGTTTTCAAAGAGTCCATTAGACCACGGTGCCTATGGCGTACGTGGTATGAATTGTACATTATATGTACGATGGAAATGTGTGAATTCTCCGTTAATGTATTCGTTTCCGTTATCTGTTACCAAAATATCTGGAATTCCGAATTTAACAATCCAGTGATCAATTAAAACTGTTAGTGCATTAGTGGCGTAATTTTTGGGTGAAGGGTGGAGGACGACATAGTCTTTAAATGCCTCCGCAATAACATAGACATAAGAGTTTCCATCAGAAGACGGTGAGATTGGACCTTTTGTATCCATTGAAATACGGTGATTGAAGTGTGTTGAAACTTCAAGAAATGGCTGTTATGGCTCCATTAAGAGGTTTGGCATGGATTCGCTAGTTTGACAACTTAAGCAATCTTGTGTAAGTATTGCTATCCATGTATTATTGTTTGGAAAATAATAGTTTTCCATGATTGTTGCGTGTGTTTTTTCACGACCAGGGTGTCCTGAAAGATCATGAGAGTGTGCTTTATAGAAAATAACTAGGAGAATAGAGTGTGGTAGGCAAATTTTTGGTGACGTTGTTTCTTTTATGTAATAAAGCAGATTATTGTCTTCGTTAATGCTTAATTTTTGAAAACGTCAATAATAATGTAGTAATCTTTTATTTGCTCGTATAGTGAGTGAAGGGGTTGGGGAAAATTTTTGTAGTGTTTCCAAAGTAAAAGTTTTCTTAGAACTGGGTCTTGTTGTGTTTGATAGAGGAGTGTATCATTTATTTCACTTTGTTCTTCGTAGAAGTAATTATAAAGGAGTGGGGACTTTGGTATAAAGTCGTCCATTGCTGGGAAAGAAAATTTTATACTATTTATTAACTCAGCGTAATTTACGTCGTGGTTGGATTGTATGAAAGGTTCTGTTATGTCTGTGTTTAGTGTGACATCTGTGTGTTGTATAAGAGGATAATTTTCTGGAATTGAGTAATCATTTATAAACTGTAATTGTTTTTGTTGGTGCATATTCTCCAGGGGCTGTGCTTTGGTGATAAATTCATAATGTGAGACTGGGAGATAAAGATCATTTTCTAATTGTACTTCGAAATAATTATCTTTAATCTGTAAGTAGATTGGAAAGTGTGTTGATTCTACATGAGTGTCTTTAGATACTGAATTGATATATTCTTTTGATACAGTGTAGTGACACTGTATAGGTTGTGTATTTTGATTGTGCGTCATAAAGAAGTTAATCGAATCGGGTATTTCGACTGTGCAAAGACGGTGTTCTTCTTTTGTTGTCGTCGTCAGTGAGCGACTTAGTAGGTCTGGAAGTGAAAGATTTTTTCTTCTGTCCAAACTAAGTGTAGGTTTGGAAATTTCATTAGTAATAATTGAAAATTGTAAACACTGTGATTTGGTTTATTCTTTTGTGTAAATAGGAATAAAATTGGTTTATGGTCAGTGTATAATACTATCTGGTGTTTAGACCATTGAATAAGAAATTCGTATTCTGAAAATGCATATATTTTGGCTGAGCATTCGCGAAGAATGGTGGATAATCTAAGTTCTGTGGTGGAAAATAGTCGAGAGTTTGCCGACACTAGTTCCATTTTTCCAAATTGATTTTTTTGGAGGAATGCTGTTCCAATGCCATAGTTAGAGGCATCGCAGAGAATATAGAAGGGTTTTTCTGAATTATAAATTGCGAGGCGGAGTGTTCCGTCCGTAAGTTCTTTTTTGACTCTATCAAATGTTTGTTGTAATTCAGGAGTCCATTTAAAATCTGTTGTATCTCTGAGTTGGAGATAAAAAGGTCGAAGAATGACTTGTAGGTTGTATATATATTTTGAAGAAAAGGTGAGAAATCTGACATTATTTCAATTTCTTTTTTATTCTTAGTTAGTTGTAATTTTAAAAATCGGTCTATTTTTGATTTGAATGGGTGTATTGGAGTGGGTGTATGAGAAACTGAGTCCAAGAAAAAGAAAGATTTGTCTGGAGCGGCTTTGCGGTTTTCTTTCTCTAAATCAGTGTGATTTTGAGTAAGTGTTTGCAACATTGTGTCTGTTGTTGTGTCTTGGATGAAAACGTCATCCAGATAAGTGATTATTTTGTTTTTTCTAATTAGTGGTTTGAAAATACTGCTCATGAAAGATGAAAAGTCTGCTGGGCCAATAGAAATACCATAGAATAAGCGTTTAAAACAGTATTGTTGCCCAGCAATCACAAAATTGGTTAGTCTTTATGATGGTTTGTCAAGTGGCATCTGGTTGTATGCACTGTTCATATCAGCTATAGAGAGAAATGGTCCTTTAATCCGTGTTAGAGTAATGTGAATTGGTTCCATGGGCCAACTTCATTTTGTTTCATCAATTGATGTGGTGTGTTCATTGTGGCCTGTTCATTGTGTTCATTGGTGTGTTCATTGTGTTTAATTGACGGGCGTCTAGGACAACTTTTAAGGAATCTCCTTTTTTAAGGATGATCACTGGGTTAATGGATGTATTTCCTGTGGTTAAGGAGTCTGCCTTTACGGGTGCTATGATATCAAAGTGTGTTAAGGTGCCGAATAAATGTTGTACTCTATCTTGTAATTGAAGTGGAATACGAGTAGCTCTTTGTTTTTTAAAGATAGTTGTTGCTTTAAGGTGAAGATATAGTTCTACTTTAGTTTTCCCAACATCGAATTTGGAAGTTTCAAAACAATTTTGAAATTGCATGAGGAGTTCTGCTGATTTTTCAAATTGTGCTTGTGTTAATTTGGTGTGTTCAATTTTAAACATGGTGAGAAAATCTTTATTCGTTTTGGTGAATTTTGAGACATCAAATGTTATGGTGAACTTTTTCTGTTGTGATTTGTATCCGCTTTCTTGTTGTTTACTAAGATTTATGCAATAGAGTTTTTTAAGTGTTTCTGACGTACCTTGAGTGAGGTAATTTAAAAAATAAGCATCCATGAATTCTGTGGGTTCATTTATGCGATTTTTTGTGGTTTGATAGTCATTCAGTGAAACATTTTGTTTTGCATATCCAATTATAGCCTTTTACGAGTGTTAATGGGTGATTCGAAGTATTCTGTATTAAAATTTGGATATATGATTGATAGGGGTATTCGAGATTGCTTTGGTTTTATATTCATAATGTGAGACTGGGAGATAAAGATCATTTTCTAATTGCACTTTGAAATAAATATCTTTAATCTGTAAATAGATTGGAAAGTGTGGTGATTCTACATGAGTGTCTGTAGATACTGAACTAATATGTTCTTTTGATACAGCGTAGTGACACTGTATAGGTTGTGTATTTTGAATGTGCGTCATAAAGAAGTTAATCGAATCGGGTATTTCGACTGTGCGAAAACGGTGTTCGTCTTGTGTTGACGTCGTCAGAGAGCGACTTAGTAGATCTGGAAGTGAAAGATTTTTTCTTCTGTTCAAACTATGTGTATATTTAAATCACCTGTATTTTTGAACGTTGACCATTTTTCGAACATTGGACTTCATCAGTCCGTTCATTTGTAATGTGGTAATGCTTGGTAATTTCTGATAAATTATAAGGCGGTTTTGTGGTATTGGAGTGGTAACTGCTGATGAATTATAAGGTGGTTTTGGATCGGTTATGAGAAATTTTGATACCATATAATTCACTCAGTCAATTATAAATTAAAAAAAATCCCCAACTAGACCAACCCCCCACCAACCCCTCAGCTTTCCTTTTCTCTACCTATCCATCCAACTTAATACCCCTCTACATACCTGCCCCCTATCTCCACCATATCCCACATACCCACTCCTGCTACCTACGTAGCCCCTTTTGACACCTTTTTTTAGCATCCTACCGCGCGGTATCTCCTATGTACATCAATAACTACGTAACTCACTCCCTTCCTCCTTTCCCTACCTACGGACACCCCACATCAAACTATCTACCAGCCCTCGCCCCTACCGATGCTGATAGCTAAAATTTGTTGAAGTTCTGATTTGCGTTATTTCTTTAATGATATTTCAGATTAGATAATATTAGTTAAGTGTTTATTTTACATGAACATTTTACCGGCTACGTATTTTTTTGAGCGTCTGACGTTCATTCCTCGTTTTATCAGCATTTTCTAGAATATCCTGAACGTTTTTTGCTTGAATGCTTATGTAATGTTTTTACGCGTGACTTATGTCACAAAAAATTGCACTTTAAGAGACGTAAGTTTTTATTGAAAATGCTTAAGGTCAAATTAAAAGAGCCAAGTGAAATAATCGCTGAAAGTTGTTACATAATTTTTAGGAGCAGCCAAACACTTTCTCAGTGCTTTCTGTATCTTTTCCTATCTGTCTTCCAGGATTTGAGTCGCGGAGCCTTTCAGCGCTGAACCCGCATATTTTAAGTGTAAAATCTTAACTCAGTTCTGAAACGTTGCATCTCCAGAATATTTTAAATTTGTATGCAGTTTTTCTTCATTATGGCTATATTGTGGTCATGGAGTTAGCCCAGGCAAAACTAATCCGTTACAGTCTGAAAATTACTCATACCCCAAATTTAAGTCTTAGCAGAGTAATGTCTTACATTTGTAGCCTATAACTGGTAACTACTATAGTAGTACACACACTTTTTATATATAAGCTAGTTTGTAGGCAATTACCACAAAGCCCATTTAGCTGAGTGGTTTTGACCTGCTGCGCAAAAATAATTGTAGCAAGTATCCACACGGAAGTTCGAATCGCATATAAATCAGACATTGTTGGCGGGAGTTAAGCTGAGGATATTATTCTTTATGCAAAAAGTTCTACGCAAAACTCAAGACTGGCCCGTGTAAATTGGGACATAAACAGAGTACTGGCCATTCTTTAAAACAAAAATTTTCTTTACTGATTCAGCCCTGATTTACTCTCCCACAAACCTCCGGGTTGTTGCAGAAAAATTATTGTTTGAAAGACAATTATCTGATCGCTTGATTATTATCGGAAAATGTTTTTTCATGAGTTGTGAACACAACTATTCATAGCTTGTAAAGTCCTTGCAGTGTATTCTGTGATAAATATTGACAAACATTTTTGGTAAATTAAAAGTTTATAGCTAAACTAATATTCTCATAGAGGGAAATAGACAGCAAAGTTAAAGGGGGTAGAGGGATAAAGGGTTATAGAAGATAAAAAATCTGTCTGCAAAAAAGATATTAGATTACTCATTCAGGTTTGTTATATTCTCTATTGGTTTTGGATTTTCAACACGTTTGCCTTGAGGCCGTCATATCATTCAAACTTGTTTATTTTCGATTTCTCTGGTACTTCCAAAAAATTCTGCACTCCATTTCTGAGTTTTCTGTATTCTAATCTCCCCCAAAAAACTGAAAATGGAAAAATAATTCACATGTCAGTTTCAATCAATTACATTTGAAAAGCAACAAAATGTGCATGTGGACATCATCATTTTTTTCTCTAATCAAAATGTCCCTAAATACTCAACTGTTATTATATTGTTTTTAGCAGAACACCAGAACAGTACGTTCTGAATATCTGAGAAAAAGTTCTCCTGCGCTTTTCGCATTCTGAAGTACTCCAAAATATTGAAGGGCAACAGTTGTTTTGATCTTCAGCCAAATCTCATCGATACAATAAAAGTACTACAATTTTTTTTACAAAGAGTTCCATATCAAACACAATAGTTTGATATTGTGTTCCTCAATTTAGTCCTGCATCTTTGTTGACCGTGCTCCACCACTTAGCTGCAGTGAGCAGAGAATTAGTTGAACCTGTTTAGAAAAATTGAGTTTCATACGTCATCAAAAATTTAAGGCGAGAAAGGTTGCCCGTAATATGCCAAAAAAAGATCAAGTGAGAAACAATCGGCGATTGTGGAAATTTCAGTTTTTTAATAGAAATAAACCTTAAATCTTAATCTTGGACTGATTTTTTGAAATTCTATCTAATTTTGCATAATCACGTTTTAGTTGTAGCTCTAAAAATATCAACTAAGCATCGCCTTATTGAGGTCTATTGGTTTTCAAGTCTCTTGAATATCATTACTCTTTTTCGAGTAGTATTGGTTTTCAACTTTTTCTTTTTTAGCTAAAGCAAGTATTTCCCTGAATTGAAATTTGACTCAATTATAATTATTCATATACCTCCTTTCTCAAACGTTGACTTCAGTTTTCAAACCTTAAAATTTTACCTTAGCTTAATTTGTAATGTTGTTCTCGGTTTGAACAAGGGACTGGGTGCTCAGCCTGAATTTGGCTAGATAAGGTTTTGACCAGATAAATATCATAAGTACCTCCCAACAGATGAGACATACCACTTTCTATTCAAGCGTTTTGACGCGATAGCTCTTTCAAATTACAGCTTAAAATCACTTAGAGAACAGTAGTAGAATTTTCCTCTGATCGATTAGCTTCCGCTCAAAAAGATGTAAGAGTGGGGCTTCAATGGAAGGATTTTCTAGGAAAATTCTAGGCAAAATCCTTGAATCTATTTAGGCTGCAATGGGTTGCTAAGCGGGATAAAATGATGTAAGATTGATTGAGTATCGGAGAAATTACCCCCAAACTCGTACATCATTTTACCCCCCTTGACAGACCAAAAAGATTTAAGAGTGGGGTTATAATTTATCTTTGGCTCCCTAACTCCTGCATCGTTTCCCCCTCCCTGGCAGCCTGAAAAGATGTAAGAGTTTCGAACGGCGTTTTTTGTAAAAAAATTCAACTATTGCAGCCCACCTTTTACACTATTATACCTTGATTGCAGCCCAACTCTTACACCATTTTACCCCACTCGCAACCCAACTCTTAGATAGAGTTACCCCTTCTTAAAAAGTTACACTCCAACACTTACATCACTTCACCATCTTGAAAACGCTAATACTATACTGTACTATACTGTTTTAGCCCCCCATACTCGAGGACTGACAGCCTTGAAACCGCAACCTTGTAACCTCAACCTTTTCCCCTTAAACAACAGTCAATCAATGCTCGTCCTACTCCTGACAGTCCATCTAAATGAACTATTCCCTATCAACAAATAACTCTCACTTTTACATCATTTTAACCCTTGTCAGCCCAATTCTCACATCAATTTAACCCATCTCTACAAATTACCCTGAAATCTAGCATCAATATAGACACCTGGCAGCCCAATTTTTACATCATTTTATCAAATTTCAACAAATTACACCCCCTCCTCTCTGTTACACCATCTCACCCCACCCCCTCCCCCTGGCAGCCCAATTCTTACACCATTTTACTTCATCTGAACAATTCATCATCTCACTCTTAAATCATTTTAGGCCCCTTGACAGCGCAACTCTTACATCATTTAACCCTTTCTGAATAAATTAACTCCTCATTCTTACACCATTGGCCCTCCTTGGCAGCCCAATTCCTTCGTAACTTTATCCCCTCTGAAAAAATTATCCCCTCACTTTTACAGAAGTTCATCCCCTCGGCAGCCCAATATTTACATCATTTTACGCCCTGTGATCAGATTCCCATGTGATCGAGTTGAACTGTGGTTTTTCAGCAAACTGAACAGAAGACAATTTTGGCTCGAATATTATGCGATACACTAATGCTAGCAAAGTTCAAACTAAATTAAAATGAAAGATGTCGCGAAAGGTTATTTTTTTTCATTATTTTACTTCACAAAAACTGGTTTTTTTAGTATAAATACTTTGGATAGTTACATTGAAATTATCTCATAACATTAACTTCATCCTACTTAAATAAAAAGAGCGTTTCTCAGTTTTTTTCATCAAAAACGTCGAAATCTAATTTTAGCATCAAGTTAAACTTCCGCTGAAAACTTGCCTAAATTTTCATCCAGCTAAAAATCCCAAAATTTTGTCTTTTTTTAAAAGAGGATTGTTTGTCCTGCTAGATTTCCGGTTCTGTGTCGAAGGGAAATTTTCTTCTTATCATGTATATTATGGTGTGATATGTTAATATTAATATTATGCCTCCAGTAATTTATATATATGAAAAATCACCGCAAACAATTTTTAGGTGAACTGCTATTAACAGGCATTATTAAAACATCACTACCAACATTGATAGATAATCAATTTTATACATGATTGCTTCATTGCATCCTGTTTTCTCTTTATTTTTTCAAAATCTAGTGTCAAAATAGCTTCATCTGTAATCTTTAAATCAAGCATTCAACTTCTAGTTAACGTGAAGATTAGAAAAAAAACTTCAAAGTAAGCTACACATCACTTCCTCACTCTTACCAAAATTTACCACACTTGGCACCCCAATTACTACATAAATTTCCCCTCTGAAAAAATTGTTCCCGCACACATACACCAGCTCATCTATTTTGCAGACCAAATTTTGCATTATTTTACGCCCTGCGAAAAGATTATCCTCTATCCTCCCACAATCATTCCATTTACCCTCTTTGACAGACCAATTCTTACATATTTTTACCCCCTCTCAACAAATTACCCTTTAATTTAGCATTAATGTAGACAATTGGCAGCCCAATTCTTACATCATTTCACCAACTCTCAACAAGTTTCACCCTCTCTTTTACACCATTTTACCCCTACCCCCTGGCAGCGCAATTCTTAAACCATTTTGCATCCTCTGAACAAATCATCTTCTCGCTCTTACATAAATTTAAGCCCCTTGACAGCGCGCATTCATACATCAATTAACACCCTCAGAATAAATTAACCCCTTACTCCTACACCATTGACCAGCTTGGCAGCCCAATTCCTTCATAACTTTTTCCCCTCTTATCAATTTATCGCTCACTCTTACAGAAGTTTACCCCCTTGGCAGCCCAAATTTTACATCATTTTTTTTGCCCTGTGATTAGATTACCCTGTCATCAGAGTTGAACTGTGGTTTTTCAGCACATTAAACAAAAGTCAAATTTAGGTTGAATATTATGAGATACCCTTAAAATAGCAAAGTTCAAACTAAACTAAAGTGAAAGATGTCACTAAAAAGTTTTTTTTCAATGTTTTTACTTCTTAAATGTTGCTTTTTTTATGTAAATGCTTTCGATAGTTACATTGAATTGATCTTATTAAATTAATTTCGTCAAATTTAATCAAATGTAAAAAGAGAGTTTCTCAGTTTAATTCATCAGAAACGTCGAAGACCAAAATTAGCATCAAGTTAAACTTCTGCTGAGACGTTGCCTAAATTTTCATCCAGCTAAAATTCGCAATATGTTGCCTTTGTTTTAAAAAAGAAATTGTTTGCCCTGTTAGGTTTCCGCTTCTGTGCCTAAGGAAAATTTTCTTCTAATCTTGTTTATAATGGTATGGATCTGTTAATTTTAATACTACGTCTCCAGTAAATTCTAAATATGAAAAATCATCGTAGCTAATTCAGACGTGAACTGCCACTAACAGGCATTATTAACAATTTAATTATTTGTTTCGATAATAATCCATTACTTGACCTTTTTTATGCTAGTAAAAACCTCTGAGTTTTCGAGTCTAAACAAGGCAGCAAATAACAAATATTAAAAAAGATGCTCCTTTTCTGGTTAAATTTTGGTATTTTTATAAAAAATTTTGGTAGTTAACATTTTCTAATGATTGTCCCCTGAAATTGTTCACTAATTACGTTGAGAACGCATTAAAATGAGCAATCATTAACCATGCACTCGGCCTGGGTTTTGAAGAATTTGTAAAAGCATAATTCTTTAAACAAACTATTTGCGCAACTTGACTTGATTTCAACCACTATAAAGCTTTTTAAACCATTTTAATGATATAGTTCTTAAAATATTTAGTATGGTTGTTATGTCGCATAGGCAAATTTTGTTATGTTAGTAAGAATCTATAGGTTTTGGAATCTACAGTAGGTAAAAATCAACAACTGTATGAAGTTTGATCCTTTGAATACTCAAAGTTTGGGACGATAATAAAACCTTTAGAAGTAAACAACTAACCATTATCGATATTTCAACAAAATTTAACCAATGCAACGATATGAGCTATAAAAGAGTCCTAAACTTGGCCCCAGAATTAAAACATTTGTAGGAGCATAATTTAACGAACAGCTTTTTATCGAAACTTTACTGATTTCCAACCACTACAAACGCTCTTATAATCGGTTTATTGTAATAATTATTCAGCAATCTCATGAACCAGCTTTTTAAAACATAAATTTGACATATTCAGTGGTTATCGTACATAATTTTTTGCTTTGAAACGAACTGAGAATACTCGAGAAGGCTTCATCAAGGGAAAAGAGTGTAATAAGGAGTGGAAAAAAGAGTGTACATAAAGTGTATATTTAAAATTGTATTAAGAGTGGACAAAAGAGTGTAAGAGTGTACACAAAAGTGTAATTTTCTTAGATTTACAGTCTTACACTCCTTTCCCTGCCATTTAGGAGTGCAAACTGCTTTTCACCCTTATTCTCGCTTAATACCGGTTGACGCCTCGGCCCGGGTGGTCATATTCTGTTCTGGTCATTCAAAGTTTCGAAGTTATAGGGTTGAACTGTGGTTTTTCATCACTGTAAACAGAAGCCAACCTTAGCTCCAAGATTATGGGCCTAATGCTAGCAAAGTTCAAAATATTTTAAAGTGAAAGATGTCAGTAAAATTGAAGTTTTTCTCATTATTTCACTTCACAAAATTTGTTTTTTTTTTCAGGTAAACGCTTTCGATAGTTACATATAATAATTAAATTCATTTATTCTTTAATTTCATCAATTCTCATCCCAAAGAAGTGCGTTTCTCAATTTGTTGCTTCAAAAGTGTCGAAAACCAATTTCTGACTCAAGTCAAACTTCTGCTGAGAAGTTGCCTAATTTTTCATTCAAATAAATTTCCCAATATGTTTCCTCACAAATGTTCATATTGGGCTTTGATATTTGTGATCTTTTCTGTTTGTGCCCCCCCCCCCCCGTAAGTTATGCACCCCCACTTACAGAGCACGTGCCATTACATAGTAAATCATCATGTGAAAATAGCACGTGCGTCTGGGGGTGCCAATAATATGCGCCCACTGAGCTTGGGGGGGGGGGGGCACAAACGGAAAAGATCCGATATTTGTTTTAGTAGAGGGCAATTTTGCCCTGATAGATTTCCGGTTCTGTGTAGAAGGGACATTTTCTTCTAATCTTGCTTATTATGGTGTGATCTGTTGAACTTAATACCATGTCTCCAGTATATTATACATATGAAAAATCACCATAGCTAATTTTGTCGTGAACGGCTATTAACAGCCATTATTAAAACCACACTACCAAAATTGATAGAATTTGCTCATTGCTTCCTGTCTTCTAATTCCAACTTCTGATTAACGGGAAGATTAGTAATAAAGTAAAGTTCAAACTGAAATAATCTGGAGGCAATAAACTGACTGGGAAATACATTAACTACCAAAACAAAGCTGACAAATAAATTTAACTGGCTGTCAAACTATCTTTTTATCAACACCAAAATCTATTTACGTTTTTTTCTTGCTGCGTTGCTTTATTACGTTAAATATTAAGCGATATGATAAGCATTTTGTATTATTTTTCAAAATTACTTTTATTTTTCTATTTTGTAGCACGCTTTTTTATCATTTCTTTATTTTTGACCATCACTTCTAGGAGACAAGCCGTAGATCGACACGTAACAAAACTAGTGCAAAATCAAATTATCAAAAATGGACAAAACTATACAAAGCTCATATTAAACAAACAACTCTGCACTAAGATCGAACTCGAATGGTTAATCTTATAAGAACTTCAAATTTCTTTTAAGTTTTTACAAGGCGATACATCGCTTTGCAAAGTTTGCTTCTAAAAAACTGTACATTCGATAACCCAGTCATTATACCAAGATCTTTTTAGTTAAACAATTTACTTGAAACATATGTTCTCACAAAAGTTCTCGGAACATATGTTTTTAAGAGATAACCTTTACACCTATACTGTACCAAAAACAAACATTAAAAACGTCGCAATGTATGAGTTGTACACATACTGTACTTATTGAGATACGAAAGGAATCAATTGTGCCCCAAACCTTTTCAATGTAAAAAAATTTTCAGCCATGAAAAGTAAACAAAGCGGTTTGCGATCTAGGATTTATTAACCGAAATGCAATTGGACTACTGGAAATGACAGAATTTAAAAAAAAAACATTTTTAGTTTAGGTGACATTGTAGTTTGTTATATAAACTGAGCAATTAATTCTTATACGTTTTCTTTGGTAGATGAAAGTAAGCTTAATTGAATTAATCAATGAGTAGAGCTTCGACAAACGAACTTGCACGAAATATAAATATGAGCTTTCGACTCGCAAGTTGTAAGAAGTCGACTGTTTGACTTCCAAATTAGTTCACGATAAACATTCTACTTGCAAGTTTCTACAAAGTCATTTTTCCAGGCAAGGTCTTACAAGTCAGCCAATTGGTTTGCAAGCTGTTAAAAGTTAACCAACTGTTGCAAGAAAAATTTTTTGTACAATATCGGTTGATTGGTTGCATAAATTGGTTCTTACAGGTTTTTCGGTCTCAACCCAGGCAAATCCAATTTTTTGAACTTCTGAAACTCTTTTACATCACAAAGTCCAGCACCAATTTTTTTTTGAATCCAAAAACAAAAAAG